>NW_005187757.1:0-5500 GCF_000239375.1 Pundamilia nyererei | reverse complement strand
ACAACTAACTTGTTTCTTTTCAACATGATTTGTTCTAAAAGAATGAATATTCTTAAAGAATATGTGAAAATTAAAAGACAAAAATATGTTTAGATGTGAAATTTAAATTAGTCGTGCTGGATATATGAAGTAATTCTATGCAAATTCAACAACCACCCTATTGCATTTTTTTCAGTGTGTCCTGGCACTCTCCTCCTCTTTTTCCTCTCTCGCTTGCCTCTTCCTCTTCTGTTACCTTCACTCAGGCAGAAAAGCTTTCCTTATCCCATCGCTTCCCTGCTCGAGGCGGGCCTTCAGGTCAGCCGCGGGTTGCTCCGCCTGCAGGCGCTCACTAACCGTGCCTTCATCAAGCTTGTGAATCGAAAGAATGGTTCATTCTGCCACTCTTCACCAGACTGTTGTCGCTTCTTCAAATGATTACGGTTCAAATTTAGTTACTTACCCTGCCTCTCCGTCTCCTTCTCCTACTATCCTGTGGTGCATTTCTGGCTGTTTTGGTGGCTGGACTGGAGTCTGCCCTGCTGTAAATAAACCATCGTAAACATCACTTGGTTTCTGGGTTTGCGTTTGAGTCCTCTTGGTTATGACATATTTGTTTAGGTGAAGGTTACTTCATAAACACACGAGACTAATATAAAATATTTGAAATATATACCATAAATTTTGATTGATAGTTTATTTCTATTAGTATGCAGACTGTGAACATGATAAAATTCCAGCTTGTGCTTATATTCCGCCACGAATCACACTGGAGGACCAGTTTCCTCTTTTCATGACACACTAGTTTGTCACTGCAGTATTTCACATGTTATGCCCCTAGGAAGAGTTTAGCTTTGCAACTTAAGAAGGGAAAGGGAACTGTGAGTTGAATTTCAACTCTCACTTTTTCCCTCTCTATAAAATTTTCTTGGAAGTATTCTTTTAATGACTTTTATTATTTGGTGAGCACTTGCTACTTTTTCCCCTGCATATTTACTAAGTTTACTTTCAACACCTTTTGCATAAGGAATGGCTTTTAAATCTCAGACGTCATGTTTGTATTGTCATTTCCAGTTTCACCTCCTATGCTGCTGGAGGGAACCTGCTCTGTACAATCTGATTCGTGCATAATTATTCCAGTTACCATTACGTGTCCTTGCCCTTGCATTATTCAGGATTTAGCATGAAATAACACTTAATAAATACCTTACTCCTCACATTTCCTATTGTGCCTCACTGTCCTCTCCAAAACATGTATATATATATATATATATCTTTCCTTGGATGATTTTACTGCTGGCCTTAAAAATATCCAACCCTTTGACAAAAACATTATTTTTTCCATGCTTTCCCTTCTGTTAGATAACCCTCATATAACACTGCAAGATCCCATCTCAGTCTGGCGCTCTGTGCTGTTATGGATCCCTTGAAAGTCCATTTTCAATGCAACACTAGTCAAAAATACTCCCCTCATAAAACGTGATGCTCTCTGAAATCGGTGACTTTGCCACTCTCAATGTCTGACAGATCAGCTGGATAATTGCAACCTGTCTTTTTGCGATGACTCGAAATATTGCTACTGCTTCTAATACGTTTTGCCAAATACATTTTGCAGGAAACTAGTAAATTGAATTTCTTGAAAATGAATTTGTTGTAGTTGCATCATTCCCAGAACTTAGCAATATTCCCACCCTTTGCCAAAAAGGCGATCCATTAGAAAGAAGAAGTCCATTTCCTCATTTGAGAGATGCTGTTAAGGTTTTGTTGTTGTTGCTGTTTTTACAATATTGCTAAAATCTTTGTCATTTTGTTAGGGCTCTCTTAGCTTCTCTGTTAGCTGTGGATTTGTCCATCACAAACAAACACAAACAACCAAAAGAAGCTATAGCTTGTGAAATCCGTGTCCGTACTTCTGCCCTGGCAGAGCTGGATTAGAGTATCACCTGAAGAGAAGGACATCACAGTGAGTAGTGTGCTTTTGGTGGACTCGGAACAGATGGCATCAATTACGTTTTCATCCACAAGTAGAATGAGGCTGAATCCCAGAAAGAAAAAATGCTGAGGATGGCCTTGCCTGCCATTAGAGGGAAGTCGATGGATTTTAAATTTATTTAACAGAAAGCCTGATGGTGCACTATTTTCCATTCCTTTTTCCCTCTCACTAAATCTATCGTTTCTACTCAGCATTTTGTCTCTGTCGCTTTAAACTGTAAGTGTTGCCCTTAAACCGTCTTTATTTTTTTCTCCTAATGTGACACTTTATCAGTTTGACAAACAAAAAGGAAAAATTACAGTCAGCAGTTTATTCATAGGAAGTAAGACAATAAATTAATGGATGGCCTCAGCTGAAATTTCTAACTTCAAAGCTATTTTTCTGCCCCGAAGTGTAACGTGCGTACTTTATTCAGTTCAGAACTCCCTCTATAATTGTCTCAGTGAGATTCATCTAATGACTTCTGTGAATATTACTGCTGACAGCTGCTGAAAGACCAAGCAGAAACAATAACAATAGCAGTAGTTGATCGTAGGAAAAAGGCTCAGCTGAGGTTGCAATGGGTTTGCGACCCATGAGACCGGTAGTCAAGGTTTGTTTAACATGCTACGTAATTCCAAACTATGACAGCTGTGAGTTTGATGGTTACTTACAGGACTGCAAATGGCATGAACCTGAACACAAACGTGGGGTTTAAAAAGAAGCAGAAAAAAATAGAACAGAAAACATCTGCCCTTAGCTTTGTTAGAAAACAACAACCTGAAAAGACCTGGAAAAAAGGATTAAATCTAAAGTCCTTGACCAAATCCAGACCTCACGTCACAGCACCATGTGAGATGCCAAAGATAAAATACATTCAAGTAAAGTGACAGACAGCAAACCACACTGTCCATATGAATGAAAAGAAAAGTGGAAAAAAAGAAAAAAATGGAGGTGGAGAGTCAAAAGTTTAAGCAGCCAAAGAAGGAAGTGACCAGCAGGCAGAAACCGCCAAAGTAAAATAGCCTAGGGCTATACACGAAGGGGAATTGTGAAACTATGCTTGAAAACAATGCTAGATTGGCTAAAAGAAAGGACGGGAGACTCGATAAGGTGGAGCACGCAGAGGATGTCACACAGTGTATGACCCAGGAGAAGAAAAGGTGAATTCACAGAAACAAAGAGGTGGCGTCAGCGAGGCAGCAGAATTAAAGTGGTATAAGTGACAGCGAACCACTGTAGTGTGAAAGAGACGCAGCTCAAAAATGCAGCGGAGAAGGGAGGATCAGACAGATCAGAATCCAAGTGTCAATAAACTACAAGTAAACAAAGATTTATTTGATACTGACAAGAGTCTTTGAGGGAAAAGAAAAATAGAAGCGACAGTGAAGAAAGCAGTTATGACAGTATTTTACAAGCACCTCTTTAAATATGCAGAGCATCTCCACAAAGGATCGGGCTGCTGTTTTCTTTTCTTTTTGTCATTAACAATGATTCCCCTGTAATTTTCTTTCCACTATATGTTGCCACCGTCACAATCAGGAGACTTGGTTAGTAAGTGTGAGTGCATCCAAAAGACTTTTAAAAGTTACGTGGACTTTCCTTGAAAACAAAGTTTCTGTTTACATTCAGTGTTGTGTCCTTGCAGCATCCTTGTAAACTTACACTTGAATTTTCTTTGTAGTAGAACCTTTTTCAAAATACTGAAAACTACTGTTGTAGATTTACCGTTGGTGGTGATCTTCTTGCTAGCATTTTCACTGGGTTCATCGCAGGTTTCTCCCACCCGTGGAGTATCTCTGCACCTTAGTAGGGAATGATTTTTGCATCACCTGTATGTAAGCGCACCAGAACAAAGCAGCGTGTTTCGTTAAGAAATCCATCACAAAAGCCCCAAAGATACCTTTAGGACATTTTTGAAATCTTTAAGCAAAGTGTTACAGTGGCATTTCAGTGAATTTATTCTTAACACTGCTTACTTATACTTTCATCATTCTTCATTGTCATTCAAAATAGAAGTAAGTGCTGCTAAATCCAAACCATTATGCTTGTAAATGCCTCACTCTTTGTATGGTACTGTATAAATAAATTACAATGTATCCCTGGGAACACTGCAAAATTGAGCAAAAAATACAGTCAACACTGTGGCAGCTTGTTCCAGCACCTTGTTGCAGACTGGCACAGGCAGCCACTCTGCCACCCTTGAGCTGCTTCTCTGCCGCTCTGCTATAGTACATCTTGTCTGCAGAGCCTCCACCACTCTATCACTGTTTCTCTGACACCCGTTGTGTGGTTTTCTCTTTTTCGCTCTCTTTTCCGCCAGTGCCAGACCACCATGAAGCTGTTTCTTTACACCTTTTTCTACTCTTAAAGCGAAGACCAGAAGGAAAAGCGAAATATTAAACACCCTAATGGTTTTCTGTGTGAAATAAGGACACCAGTGAATAAGATAACATGCTGTGAAAACACTCCAAGTGTTCCTGCTACAACCTTAGGATCACTGAAAGTTGCATTTTGCTTGTATTGAATGTGCATTAATTTAGTGAAACAAATGCTTTGAGTTTTGTTTTTTAATCCCAGCCCTTAAAATGATTTTATGTGAACTTATAAATATGCTACAATTGATACCAATACTCGAATCCAGCAATTTCAAATTGAACCATCAGAAACCTTTCAGTATTTGGCAATATTTGGACACTTAAGGAACATAAATACATACTGCTAATCAAGCTTTTTAGGCAAAGAGGAGCACTGAGGTCTTAATAGGGATGGTGAAAGACAAAGGTAGATAACAAGAGGCTGAAATGCCAGACTGAAGTATGCCACATAATCTCCTGCTTCTGTTTTTCTCTTAAACAACTAAAAAGGTAATGAAGCACACCTACACAGGCAATTTCTCTTCGCGTACATGTGTAGGTGGTTCTGGAAGTTTATGTATTTTGCAGGTTTGCTCACGAATTCCGTCTTTGATATGTCAAAGTCCCCTTTTCTGAATATATTTGCAATATTAGAAAATAAGAAAAAATAAATACATAAAAACAAAATCTTTATTAACCATTATTTCTGGCTTAATGTGCTTCAAAAATAGCTCAAACACGTTTGACATTTCAACTGGAAAAAAAGAAAAATCAAGCACACGGCACAGCGCAGCAAAGCTTGATATGAAAAATGCAGAGTACTTCTTGACAGCTACTGAATCTCCTGCTTGAATCACCTGAAACATGATGTAATAATCATGCAAAAGGTATAAAAAGCAATGGAGAAGAGCCGAGTGGAAATGGAAGAAAGATATATGATGTGTTTAAAAAAAAAATCTTATGTTGGCCCATAATCATGCAGTCATATTCATGTTTCTCTAAATTAATCTCAAGTACCTGCCACTGCCCCAGGGACTTATTCCAGGCAATAAACATGATGGTCAGCCCACAGCCAGCAAAGGGAAGCATCCACCGAGGTACGAAGAGTATGAACAGTTTCTTTTCTTAACCATGCTAAAAATAAAAGTACATGGTTAAGAAATATATATATATATATATATATATATATATA
>NW_005187756.1:446283-461951 GCF_000239375.1 Pundamilia nyererei | reverse complement strand
GAACGCCTTGGTATTCCCCCGGATAAGCTGGAGGAGGTGGCTGGGGAGAGGGAGGTCTGGGCCTCTTTGCTTAGGCTGCTGCCCCCGCGACCCGACCCCGGACAAAGCGGATGACGATGGATGGATGGATGGATGATTACAAAAGAAAACATTTATTAAAACAGAAGTCAGTGCAACTGTTTGATTGGAAAACAAGAACATTTGTGAAAAGGTCCTCATTTACGTCTCTAAAATGTAGACTTAAAACTAGAATGCTTCTCTTTTTGCTGATAAAATAAATACATAAATATTACCCATCCAAAAATAAGCAACAGGGCAAAATAACTGGTAAAAAAGTAAAATCATAAAAAGGTACAGTTCACAACCAAAATTCTTCTCTTTTTTTTTCCAGAAAAAAGCCAAAACTAACATGTGGACTAAAGCAGCGTTTATAGTGCAGTGAAGGTGTGACTATGACATTAATGCCAAAATATTTCAGGAGTTGGAGACTGGCGGATAATTAAAAAACAGACTTATGAACATAAAATGCTACTGTGAGGGTTAAAAATGACCCAGCAGTTCAATCAGGACGTAGTTTAACAGGAGAAAGATTTGTGTTCGCTGATGCGCCCTGAATGTGTTGCCTCAGTGTCAGTTGTTGAATTTCAACTTTATTTATCGCCGCAGCGAGAATGTTGCATCAGTAGCCGTTGAATAAGCTGCTGTGAACAGTTTGCCTCTTTGAAATGCTAAACGAGACGGAGGTACAAATTAGCCTGGAAATGCTCAGTGCATGTAATTAAAGGCCCCAATGAATTCCAATAATCAAATGGGCCATCTTCGGAGAAAACTATTACAGGAGGATTATTAGTGTAGCAGGTTTCACTAATCATTCAGTGACAGACAAGCTAGCTGGCACGCACACGCGCACCCACGAGGCCACACTCGGACGCTCATGTATAATTACAGTCATAGACACCCCCAAACATCCATGTAGACAGAGCGGTACGCCCATACGCACACAGGCACAGACAGTCAGTCAGACCTATTGATGTCAACCTTTTGCTCTCAGTTATCATCTGCACACAGGCAGGCTTCATATTGAATCAGAGGGACAGGGTTAAATAAAACTGGAAGGCTTTCACTTTCAATCTCATCCAGCCTCCAACTTACATGCCTCGGCCGAAAGACTGGGAGATAGAGGGCCTTTGGATGTCAATGCGCAGAGACAACACACTGCATGTGGGCATCTGAATAACCTAAACTAACTTTTAGAGATACGCAGACCAGTCACCCCACATAATACCACAGATATAGAAAGTACAAACAACGTAAACAAAGTCTGTGTATTAAGTAGAACGTGAACAGGCTCAGGCAGAAACACAATGCTTATATGTATATATCACCAGCCCACAAGCTCCAGAAGCTCGTAGGAGAGTAAACTAGTACGGTAGTGTCGCATATCGTCCACACAGACAGAATGAAAGTTATAACTGTTCGTTGTAATGAGGAAAGTGATAGAAAAGCTGATAATGCGATGCCCACTGATGCTTGTTCTGTACAGCAGTGAAGTATTTACTGCATCAGATTTAACCACACACGGGCTCGCACACAATTTGTTAGCTGTCAGCCCTCTGCAGCGCCAAAGGACCCTGCGAAAATTAATCAGTGACATTAAAAAACAGACCAAAATGCGTCACGCTTTGATGCAACCCAATGTGTTTATTGATTAATAAACGGTCAAAGGATTCCATTTCCCAGATATACTGTCTCTGCCGGCTCGGCGCTGCCGAAGAGGCTTTTTCCCTCAGGACAAATGTGTTTCAGCTGAGCTGATCCAATCCCTTCTCCATTGTTTTTATGTACCTCTGTTTAGCACTCCCCGGGCTCCACTGACTACCTGTCTGTTTAGAAGCCTATAAACATAAATCAGGCTTGTTATAGACTTTTTCATAAATTCCTCACTATAGAAGAAAGTAGCTCTAACCGATGGATCAAACGCCGTCGAGGCTTTTACTTTTATTTTTTCTGCTTTTCTGAAATGAATTCCTGCCCTGGCAGTGTTAAGAACATTATTGCTATCATTAAAGCGCTGTTGAAAATCTGTGGTAGTAAGCCAAGAGCCATGAAACCTGGCTATTGTTTTCATGTCCATACAGTAGATTTAAAGTACTGGATCCCTACCAGTTTGTATTGACTTTGCGGTGAGGCTCCAGTCCCTGAAAGACATTGATTTACAATTTATACAACAAAGCTCAGGCTCCACTTTCTGCTTATAGACAATAGCAAACGGTAAACACCGCTGTTCTGTCATGCATTGAAAATGTTCATACGCAGCGCTAATTCCTGCCTCTTGAACTGTAAAGGTCAATCACACTGACTCTTTGTATTCATCAGTACCTTCATCTTAAAAGTAACTTTGATTCCATCCAAATAGTTGATTTGTTAGTCATAACTCTCGATTTTTTACCCCACTAGTCTTAACCCCACTCAAAGCTTTGACCTCAGCAGCACACCAGTAGAGAGTCTATGTCACCTCTGGCACTCCCATTTGTCCCCTCACTGCACTTCAGTGGGAAAGATAATTACGCTTCAAATGAAGCTCCCTTCATTGTGTTGGCTAATGTTCAAAGCTCCCTCTTTTCTCGCACACAGTACAATGGTTAAGGTCAATGGATCCACACTCACCTCTTATTTACAAGATTCATGTTTATCTAATGCAAAATCAATAGCTCAGCACCAGGGAGAAGTTAGGGCTCGACTAACAATCGCTGAGAGCTACTTAACGGCACATCTGCCAGCGCTTTAGTGGGCCATAAAGGAGAGGGATTGTCGTGGACTGGCCTCAGCGGTGGTGTTGGAGTGTGGTGTCCTCACACGGCAGAGGGGTGGCTGCGTTCATCTCTTACGTCTAACAATCCTCTAACATGGATATAATAACTGTTTTTTTTATTGCTGTTTAGATACTCGAAGGAAGCAGAACCAAGCTTTGACCTCAACAGAGACATATTATGACTTTTTTGGTTGCTATAGAGGTCTGGACATTAAATTTAGATGACCTGTTGTTTTAAATGAATGGTAGCAGCTTCACTGCCCACTCACTCTTGATTTGACTAATGGTAACTGAGAACTTTAAAAACAGCTAAAAATAAAGGATTTCATTTACTGCAAGTCATGGTTCTGCTGAGGGGTGTCAAACATAAGGCCCGGGGACTGAAATCATCCTGGCAAAGACTCCAATCCGGCCCACTGAATGTCTTTGAAAAGTGTGGCAGAGAGAATAAGTTTGGACTATTAACTGCATGTTTTAAAACTTTTCCTCAACAGTTACCATTCATACCACGCCAAAGTAATTAAGTAACAATTAATTAAGTTAAGTAATTAAGTAAAAGACAGAAAAGTTCCTGTTTTTTCTCAGTATACTAAAAAAATATCTGATTTTTACAGTGGTTTTACAGTTAAAGGAAACATTTATAAAATCTTTTTATTTTCGCTTCTGTTTATCCTTTTTCAGGGTCGCAGGGGGCACCTATCACAGCTGTCTTAGGGCGAGAGGCGAGGTACACCCTGAACAGGTCGCCAGTCTGTCGGAGGGCTAACACATAGACATAGACAACCATTCGCGCTGACATTGACTCACGCATTCACACCTATGGGAAATTTAGAGTTTCCAATTAGCGTATCCCCACTAAGGCCATGTCCACACTAATGAAAACGCATCTTTTTCTCTCCGTTTTGGTTTTCCGTCCACACTGAGACGCCGTTTTTGGCCAGGGGTAACTGAGCTTTTTGAAAACGCTCTCCAAAGCGGATACATTTGAAAACGCCATTTTTGCGTAATAGTGTAGACTGCGTAAACGGAGGCTTTCGGAAATGATGATGCATTTTAGTCATATGATGCAGTCATGTGACCAATTAAACAAAGATAGCGGAGGGCATTATACAGCAGTTGTTTTGTTTGCTCTCAATTTTGACAGCCCTATTAAAGATTAATATCAGTTTGTGCGTTTTTAGACAAAAACGCCGTTTTCAATTTATCCAGATTAGTGTAGACGTAGCCTAACACGTCTTTGGACTGTGGGAGGAAGCCGGAGTTTATCATTTATAATGCTGGCAGATTTCTGTCAGTTACCACAGCAGCATTTCTTATTATTATGTCGAAAAACCGAGACATGCTGTTCACTTCTCTTCCTCATATTAACATATCTCAGGGATTAAATGTGTAGTTAAACATCTGCACACTGAGAGGAAAGGGGAGTTTCACTGCCCCGGCCCACTCAAGTAAGCTGCATGTGGCTCACGATGCAAAATGACATTGACATTTCCTTATTCATATGTATTGAGTTTAAAAAGCTTGTCGTCCTTATTTACTTTCTATTTTTTAAATCGCAGACATAGAGGCAGAAGGCATAGAAGGCAAAATTGGGAAGCAGTGCTTGTTGGCAGCAAAACAGCACTGAGAGGAAACCTTACTTGTTTAGAGTAATTACAGTAACAGTAACTGTGGTCATTTTGATGTCAGCATGAACAAGCTTTATAAATTAAGAAGTGTGCACGGCTTGTGACATTGTGCGATGCTGACAAATGGCTGTGTGCTGCAGTAAAAGTTCAAAAGACTAACTGACTAACTATGATACTTCATCATGCAAAACTCTCCCTTGACATGGTGGTGTAATATCCTCCAGACCTGTAGAGACACCTCCACCTTATTTCCTGGTTCCCTGCACTTTGAATAGATCAGCACTTAGAAATCTGCCTCAGCGGCTCTGCTCGGGGGCGTGCATCATTTGGCCCCAAAATTCACTTTTCCCCACCAGTAAGCACTATCTGTCTCGCACCCTCATGAACCCAGACAAAGACCTTGCCATCTGTCAGTGTCGTTCGCCGCAAAGTGGCTGCGATTAATTGAAAAACAATGGCGGGGCCGAAAGGGAGGGTCAAAGCAATATGCATCGTAGCCTCGCGGGGTCACCTCCTCATTTCCTCGTCGTCGAAACGCCTTCTCCTGACATTAGCCGCAGAGATGTCGGAACACGTTGTGCCTGTTTGGTTTAACATCCTCCCCTCATTTGGCAGTGGGTATTATTGGGTGGACAGATCCAGGAGACTCTTATCTGTCTCTGTCTGTGTCACTGTAACACAGTGCTAATCAATGCTGAGGGGGATAACATGGAGCTTGATCCCAGAGGACTGGAGGCTTCTTCTGTGACAAAACTCTACATGAGTTATGACCACCCAGAAAAACCGCTGTGAGTGATGGACACTGAAGCACAACGACGAGAATAAAAGATACATGAGGTTAGCAGTGAATGCAAGCGCCCAGCGGGACAGTGATACCTCTGCGCTGCGGCAGCCCGCGATGTTATTTTTAATCCTGAATGAGTTTCGAGCACCTCATTCTCCAAGTTTCAGCTATCCAGCTGAATGAATTTTTCCTCTTCTGTGCAGCCTCAGCAGATCGAATCACCCTGCGCGCACACGCTTTCAGGCTTGACTGAGCAGCTTCTCGCCCTCGGTAACCAGGTGAAGTGACCCTGTCTATATGCAGACTTACAGCCTGACACCGCCGTTTACAGCCATCCAGTCCATTTTGCTGACACCATATTGCGAGTCACATCAAAGCGACCAAGCGTCTCCATCACTGCCAAGCTAGAGTTGGTCATCTTTATGCGGCCACCAGAACTCACGATCAATCTTTTACTGAATGTTTGGCTGATGCTGCTGGGCCAAAGTGAAAGCAGTTCACAGAATTGCAAATCAAAAACAGTAAGCCATTCACTGATGGAGAGTTTATTTGAATGTTTAGTGGATGAAATGGGAAAATTGCATCATATACACTTATTTAACTTGGAGCCTAATTTTCCTTTGACTTCACACGGGCTGCACAAGGATTGTGGTCCGTAAGCCATTCAATGCCTAGATCTAATCTACACTATGTGAATAAAAAAATGTTTTTAACGTTGTTTGTACAAACAGCACAGTGAACATTTCAGGGTGGATATTTAGTTATTTAGTTTATCAAGATTTGCTTATTCAAGGGTATCTGGGCATTTGATTATCTGGTTCCACCTGATTAGTACTCTAAGCGTGAGTAACGGGCAGAACAATTATATTATCTTCCACTAGAGGGCAGTACAACTACCTGCTCTAATTAAATGGGACGTCAAATGCCAGTAAAACAGAAGAAGACGAAGAAGGAATTATAATAGTCCAAGTGTGAGACAACAGCGCGTAATAGCAAAAGATAAATATTTAAAAAGAAAAAGTAGTCAGTCTGACCTGAGTCCTGGAGAAAATTGCAACCCACATGAAGGCTCTAGCATGAGTAGTGGTGAGAAGAAAGCAAAAAAGGTATACTGGGGACAAACCGAGCCAATTCCACTATATCTGGTGCACAGGGAAAAATGATCAATATACTTCTTGTGACACTTATGTTATGTGGTGCCGTGTGATTTTTCTAATGTGAAATATGTGCCGCGCTCCAAAAGGTTGTGAAACACTGTCTTATGGATCTTTACAGAAAACACTGCACTGCAGCAGTTATCACAAGTGAAATTCATTTATGAATTTCTAATAGTTAGTTGGTGAAGTCACTGTAAACAAATCATTCACTGGGGCTTTCTATATAAGTAATTTATAAATTGTGTTCAAGGCAAGATGATCAGTATTGTCAGATACATTGTAGCTGCTGACAGAAAAGCTGTCTTATTTTAAAGTAATGCAAAGAAACATAACAAAACACTGTCATGCACTGCTGTATGCTACTGATGCCACCGGGGTCGTGGAAAAACTGAGCAAGGCAGAGCAAAAACGTGAAGAAACGTTCCAGTCATCAGCCCAAGATTTTCATCACATCCTCTAAATCAATCTTCCATTTCATTTCGAGACTTCAGCATGTCACAGCGTTTGAAAATGAGATCATCTGCAGTTATGTAGACGAGATCACAGCAGGCAGATTAGCAAATCGATAACTTATATTCCTGAAGCTAAGCATGAATCATGTCCATGAAAAATAATATCAGCATCCCAGCATCATTGCAGCCAAGATTACATTTCTGCACTTGAGGAAACAATGAAAAGATGAGAGGCAGCCTCTCATCTATAAATGGCCTTTTTAAGCTTTTTTCTTTCCCGTTATTTGGCCGATTGTATGATTTTTCATGTCATTTTAATTCATTCCCGATTCCGCTTTTAAGGAGTTGCGTTGACCCATAATGGTTATAGGCAATAAACAACAGGTACCCAAGAACTAGTGACACTTTCAGGGTTAAAGAAGAAACTGTAACGTATTCTAATTTTTTTTTAAAAGAAAGAAAGTTTCATCTTGATTACACATTATATATCACATCCACTTGCTCCCATGTCCTCTTTTAAAAATATCCCATCGAACCACATTTATAGACGTCTTTAACTTCCTTCATTGCCTGTCATGAAAGGATTTTGTAATGTATTTCTGCTACTCTGTAATTAGCATTAAAATTATTCATCTGATACTTGTCAGAGTGTCGACAACCAGTGGTTATGTCGGGCACTGTTCTAAAAAAGATGGCAGAGGGGCTCAATTAACTCAGACTGAACAAAACCACTGTCTCCAGTGCTTGATGCGTGGCCTAATACCGCATGATTTGATTATTCTGCACAAGCAAACACATGCAAATTGCATTTCATTTTGAAGTTGTTAATTTCTAAGCGTGCTGATTAAGAGTAAGAATCTGTCAGAGATATCTTTCAAGGTATTCATGTGGATTTTTAAATGAGAAACATGAAAGAAAAGTTTAATATCTTTATCTTCCTTCGGGGAAGAGAGCTTTAATCTAAAGACTAAAAGTATGTCCGGCCAACCTGCTGTTTTTGGTGCTTTTCCTCTTAAACAAAACCAAAGAAAGCCAGCTGGGGTTAACCTTGGAGGCCGTTTTACAGACTGAAGGAGGATAAAACATGGGCCGACCTGGTTGTTCACTCTGCCATCCAAGCCTTTGTTTTTCTCACAGTGTGGATGGCCATCTGTCAACCTTACCCAGAGAGAGGCAATGATTTTTGCTCGCCTGAGTGAACACCCAGGAAAGCAATATTTCACATGTTAGTGCTGAAAAAAGACCCGTCTCGGGGGATTTTGCTTACTCGAGTGATGTGCTGGTGCACATCAAGAGTGATAGCACTGCCTCGGTGATGGAGCAGGATCTGCACAGAGTCTGGTTAACTAGGAGCCCCGAACTCACCTAAAGCATAGGATGTTGCTTGAATCCACTAGTTGATGATGTCTCTTCAAAATACAAGTACTGCACACGTGACTTCTTAGGTTACAGTCCCATTTCATACTGTTTGCTCATTAGTACACCAAGTGTTCCCACATCAGAATCATTGGAGACCCCGTGTTGATCTAAATGTGCTTTCTATGTCTGGAGCTGTTTGGAAACTGCTCATTTTGGTTAACTGCGCAATGCACATGTGCATGAGCATATTTTAAATTTTATAGAGTCTAGTTTTAGGTAGGGCTCTGTTCACTGCTGGTAGATAGGTCCACCAATATCAGTCGAGCATCTATAAATTGTATGCAGCCTGGAGGAGGACTCCTGAAGACTGACGTTTCCTGAAGCACCACTATGAGGTTGAGTTTTGCAGCTTTCACTAGATTTCTCAACATTTGTCACCAGTACATTTGAATACAGATATAAATGTTCTACCCAGGATGCATTTCTACCAACTCTAACTTAATAATAGTCTTCCCACCTGTTTCAGATGTAGTTTTAATCCTAATTTGCAATGGTAACATGTTAAGATGCTAAGCTTAGATCAAAAGCATGATAAATGTTGTGCTACGGCCCTAACATCCCCTGCTAATGCTGCCGTAGCCTCTTATTTATAGACTGCCATGCATATTTACCAGACCAAAAAAGATTGGCTATAGCTCAGCTGCATGGTTCAGACACAACCAGGGGCTACAGATTCATCATATAATTTAATGATGTCATTATCTAGCAAAGGTGTTTTCTGACAAGTCGAGTTTAATTTTAACATTTGAAATAACAAATGAGCTCCTCACAACAGTAAGTATGTACTAGAGATGTGCAAAGAAGTGTCCTAAATCCACAGATACCTTATTAAAAAACTTCTTGACTTTCTTGAATCAAGGACTCTGACCGTACAGTCAGAATGGAAACACGGTCACGTGATATAAATTAGTCATAGACACAAGTCTTTAGGAACCAAACTTCAAATTTAAAATTCTTGATATTTTAAGATTTTGCACACTAATTATTTAGAGTTATTTTATTTTTTTAATTAACTTAAAGTCCTTTCATCTGATCTACATTTCGCCTTTACTCTTGAACTTGCTTAACCTTAAGCTCTTAGTTTGATCGTTTCAGGAAGTAGTCTAATGACTTTGGAAAGACAGGCATTTTGGGAATTATGTCAGGAAGTAATTCAAGTCACTTCATTCGAACCAAACATTCATGAATACACAACTTGGGTGATAATGATGACGCAGTAACCCAAGGTAGGAATTTGGACTGGGTTACAAACTATTGAATATGTGAATGCAGCGACCTGAACGACTCGAGACTGATCGGTTTTCAAAAAGTCGAGATAAAAGAGATGAAATTAATTTGATTTGAATCATACAGATAATGCAGTGTTGTCATCTACATGAATCGGTGGTGTCTTCTTCCTTTCATCTAGTAGTTTACCGATGGTAGCGCAGATGGTACATTAAAGGTGTAAAATGTTAAGAGTTCCCTCTTAACTTAAAATATGTGAAACACTCAGTTGCTTCTAGTCTTTAAGTTTTCAGTGCCTTGCTTTAAATAATCTCCCCCTGCATGTGAAGGACACTTTAAATATAGCAAAAAGATTTCTCTGTTTTCTGAGCTGAGAGAAAATCTGAACCAGAAGATTTTCTGCAGAGGTTTTATTGGGGGAAAAGTAATTCCCAACCCGAAAGGTGTTTTTAAAAATCATCTGCACTAAAGTTTTGAATGGCAGCTGTGAATGGCAATATTTTAAGTAGTTTCAGCTTTACCCAGACTTTACCGACTTGGCAATGGCGGTTTATACATGCAAGCAATATGAGTAATAAATAAATAAATACAAATACTTTTTATCATCTGATTCATCTGCTCACTGTCAATTGGAGAATTCCACATAATACCGTTCAACCTGGAAAGACCGCAAAACTGAATGTGGAGATTTCCAATATCCCACCCCACTGTGCATGAAGTCAACATCAACCTGGCCTCCTCCTCCAAATCTCTGGCCTTCCTTTCATGAATTCAAGTAAACTGCTTGAGGAGCAGATTCTGACTCAGACATTTAGATACAAGAGATTGCATGTAATCACTTTCACACGCATCTGCAAAGTCACTTTGTGCAATGGAAGTGAAAATTACTTAAAAGTGGCCAAAGTACAAAGAGACCCACCAAAAACCAGGTGTTATCCTGCCTAAGCCGTTAGCCTTGTATCGAGGGATGCAATTTGTCAGACGCAACTTCTTTTCAAGGTCGTAGTCTACAGTAGAGCTATAATTCAACTATTATCTAATTAAGGAGGCCAATGATCATTTGAAAGGAGTAATGAAGTATAGAAAACGCCTACGTCAGACCTTATTAGTGCCAAGCAGGACACTTTAAGAAGTGATGAGCCATTAGCCAAAAGGATACAACTAAATGAACAGCTAATTAGCATCTCAAAAGAAACTTAAAGAGCAAATTGGTGAATAATTATTGGGACATCTTTGAAAATAAATATTGTCACCCATTCAGTCATGCAACAAACCGATCAGTGGTGTTGGTAATATTTTGGTACGTTCAGCTGGATAATGAATCTTCCTAATATGCATGCAGATTAGCTCTAATTAGGAGTGGATTTTGTAAATATATGTAAATGAAACAGATTTTTAAGCTGATAAATATTTTAGCAGACAAACAGTAATACAGCGTATTGACGGATTAGCTTGTGTACAAGGAAGTGTGCTTCGCAAACAAACAGAAGGTGATGGAAGGACTAACTTCCAGTTGTCGAAGCTTGTCAAATTGCCTCCATTTAGCAGCCATTCCATCCACAGGCATGTAATTGTGTTTCTGTCATACATTCCCTCCCCCCCCCGTACGAAGCTTTCGATTCTGGGTCTTTATCTAATTTATGCATCTCGTGAAAGTACAAGTCGGAATTTACAGGCGCTGGGCTAATGGCATTCATTAACCTTCGCTACAGTGAAATGTTTGATTGGAATATGGCATTTCCTCCTTCAAAGAGATGTTTCATTTCCTTTGCAATTCAGATACTTCAATTGAGTCATTAAATGCTATTTTACTTCAAACGTCCAGTTTGGTATGGTAATAACTATACCTCATCACACTTAACATGCACGCACTGATGCTGGCACTGAGTCGAACACGCGTCATGCACGAAAGCAGACGGGGGTAAAATGCATTTAAAGACGGGGGTCACAAAAGCAAGCATTTACTTTATGATGACAGTTTACGTCTTACACTCACTGGGCTGTGTTTTGAATATCCGGGCTTGATTAGGAACAATGCATCTGGAGACATAATTGTGTCTTATCATTAGGCTGATCTCTGACTAATTATAGCTTATAATAATGAGCTGTGATTATGAGACTAATTATGAATTCCACGTGTAACGTTGCATGATGGTAAAATATTACAGAAATAAATTGAAGAAGCTGACTTTGGTGACTTTTAAAGAAAAAGACCTCGTCTGTTTGTAGCTTGTAGATCAAATACTATTGTGACATTTTAAGTAAGGGATCAACCTTCCTTTGCATCTGTCCTCACAGATCAATATTTTCTAGTACATATATATAAAATAATAACTATATTAAAAACTGTGAAACAATGAGCATTATTGGTTGTTTGAAAATCAGTTTTTGGTTGTATTACATACTCCCACCTACATAGAAGATCCACCTCGACAGGACAGGACTCGGTCAATCTGCATCTAAAGGACAAAAGTCACTCTTTCGACGATGCCAGTGTCCGCATTTTGGACAGAGAGAAGACAGATGGTTTAAAAGAGGAATGAAAGAAGCCATTTATGTCCATTGTGAACGACTATCTTTGAACAGAGGAGGTGGTTTACGACACTGTGTGCCATCTATAATCCAGTTTTGAGATCCCTTCCTCAGGAAATCACATGATAGTGTGGGGCTAGGTTTCGCTATGGGTTCACCCGAAACCTTGGCTGATTGTGACCCACACCTGAGATGTAATACCTATTTAGTTTTTATCAGCTCGTGGTTCTTTAAAACTCAAACAACTCCTGTTAGTTATATCAGTAAGTGGGCTGCAGCTATTGAAAGTTTTGTTTTGCGCTTAACAAGAAATAGCACGCAAAAGTGGTCACTAGCTAAAGAGCTTATAGTAGCATTAGCAGCTAAAGTAGCAAATACTTTTCAAAACAGTTGGTAGACACTAGCATGGCTTTAAAAGAACAAGAATGTTCACAGAATCAGAGAATGAATGTCGGACTTTTTAACCTTAAAAATTAGCCTCCAAATGAATGCTAATGTTGCTAGATGTTGCCTTAATGCGTAAATAAAGAACAGTTTGCTAGCCAGTTCACCAAATTAAGTACAAATGTTTGTAGCTTATAGTAGCATTAGCAGCTAAAATAGCAAATACTTTTCAAAACAGTTGGTAGACTACTCCAGATGAATGCTAATGTTGCTAGCTGTTGCCTTAATATGTAAATAAAACGTTTGCTAGCTAGTTTACCATATCAAGCACAAACATTTGTTATCCCAAAGTGGCACAAAAATAAATCTGTTATTTTATGTTTTGAATCTCGTATTCACAGGGCCAGAACAGATTCTTTCGTTTTCTCATCCTAAATATATCTAACAGGATGTTGTAATAAAACACACTTTAGTACAGAATAGAAAAATTATTAGTTATTTTCATCCATTAGTTGCTTCTGTCACAACAGCTAATCTGTATTTAAGTATAGACTGATGATAGTGTCATAAAATTCTACACAGGAACCTACCTGCTGAATCAGCATTACATGTCTGCACTTGGGCCTAAATGCTTCTAAATACCAGAAGACAGCTGTAGCTGCTGCAGCTTTCAAACACTGCACGTACATTTACTGAAAAGTCAGAAGCTCATCTTCGCCTGTTTCCCTAAAACCAGTCATCTCTCTATTAGGCTCCTGACCGGCCTGATGAGAAAGTGTTTCATTCAAGGGCGTTTTGGTCACGGAGTCATCCGTGCTGTGTCCCAGGCGGCCGATTGCCTCCAAAGTTATCCAAAATGTCCGGCTCTGTGTAATGATTTTTCCAGACAGCTGAGTGGCCCGGCGCGCTCACGTCACTCCACAGATTTCACCTGATAATACGCTTAGACACACTGGCTGATCACATTCACCTGACCTTGCTGCACCAGCTAACTTGGGAAAAGAGAGGAAGAAAACGTTTCCGCTTATCTGTTCAATTCGCTGAAAGAGGAAGATTCTCCAACACTCACCGCCGGTGTGGCTCCCATTGACTTTGAACCTTTTGTTTTTTTTACCCAGGCCACGGATAGCATCTCTGGGGCTGCTCGAATCGTGCACACAGAATCTCCAAATACAATTAGCCATTATGAATTGAATAAACACGTGAATTCTCTGAAGGGTGTGACGGATTTCTCTGGCTTGTTTAGCACAATGTTGTCACTTTTTTTTTTTTTTTTGGTTGTTTTGTGTCACTAATTGCATTTGTCATTGACGGCTGCCTAAATCAGGCAGTTGCAACACCTAATGAGCTGCTGATTAGAGATTCTGAAATTCACTCACTACTGATTTGGTGCTATTTTAGCAGAAAAATGAGGATAATTTTCTCTAATGCCACTTGTTAAGGTAATTACTCTGTAATTGCTTTATCAAGGTGTCATAGAAGAGTCAAGGCAAAAAATATCCTACCCTTCAGGGGCACTTTGTCACTCTCCATTTAGCTTTTATTCTAGTAAACGCAGCATGCTGGCACTGCTGAATGAGTGAAAAGGTTTGTGTGGCAGCTGTGAATTTACTTTGCTCATATTCAAGAGCAACACACATGGTGGCATAAAAATAAGGCCCGCTGCATATAAATAGAGCGATAAATACGGCAAACGGATCGTGTTTCAGCATTTCGTCAAATATATGATGGGAGAAATTTCAAATGGAAGCCCTGCATGATTTAATTATTCCCATTTAATCACTTGCAATTACTCAAAAAGTCATCGTAGTAAAAATATCTAGAATCATCTGATAGTCTGTCTCCTGAGGTTGTGATATTGAATCGCTGTGCTTCCTGTGGTGCTCGCTATTGGTTTATCGTGCACCATGTAATTTTTCTGTGATTGAAAACAAACTGCAGAGATGAAGAAATAGTGAGGTCTATGGGAATCCTCCCCGGTATCTTATAGACCAGCGGGTCTTGACACCGGTGCAGAAAAGCACCTTGAATCCATCCTCGTTGGCAATCACCCCAAAACTTTTCCTCCCTGAGACGTATTTTAAAGGCATGCCCCGATGCTGAACTATTTTGCAACCGACCATGTTGTGATTAGAGAGGAAAGCTCAGACAATAACCTTCTGATTGTGGCCAAAGTTGCTCACTCAATAGGGCACGAACAAGACTTTCTTTCTCTTTAATGCTACATTGTGGTATTTCTTCTTCATTCTTTTTTAGTTTTTCTTGCACAGCTACGGGGTTTTCAAATTATGGCCATGATTGATAATAACGTTGACTGCACTCAACAAGAATGCACAATCACTCACCTCATAATTTAATGGCTCACATGTGAGTATTTTTGAATTACTCTAAGCTATTATTCCTTTGTCTCTTTTGCAAAAGAGGCTAAAACCTTAGCAATAATTGTACTATGAGCCTAAGAGTCTTCCAGGTCTAACTTTACATTTTAGAAATGTACTTTTGGCTGCTTCCTTATTTACAGGTGTAGCTGTCGTCTTTTTTTAAGCAGGTATTTGATCGTGGTCCCCCTCCTGGGATCAAACCTGAATCTTCTGCTTGTGAGGCAAATGTGTAAACCACTACCCCAGCAGTCCCTTTTTTGCACCACGGACCGGTTTAATATCAGACAATATTTTCACGAGTTATCCAAGTTACATGGTTTATTAAAATTATCAAATTATAGAATTTACATTTATATTAGACTACTTTTAATTAACTGCTTTAGCCCACTTACAATGAAAATTAAAAGAAATCTTGTTCATGACCTGTGTAGTGTGTTAACACTATTGGAAGTAAAAATAACTTGAACTCCAATTTTGAAAACACAACTTTCTTCTTTTCTTTTTTTCATATAAAGCTCTGACCTGTATTATGAGTCTGAGTCTGTGGTCTAGGAGAGAGTCCTGTAACTCGCTGTCTGCAAAATACAGTATATAAAGACCAATGTTGGGCAATTAATGACATAGTTACTTCTTCAAAAAAGTAACTGAGTTATGCAAACAACAAAGTTTTTTGCAGCTGTTTACCTAAAAATGCAGCCAAGGCGTCTTTTTAAATAAACATTTCAAACTATTTACAGAACAATCAGCTGTTCTGCATCAAATTTGATGCCACACAAATTATTTGTGCCACTCCAAAAAATAATTTCTGTCCACTATGAGATAAAGGAGAACAACAGCCTGATACATCTCCTGACAACAGGAGATGTATCACTCTTGTAACACCTGTAACATT
>NW_005187756.1:371754-434486 GCF_000239375.1 Pundamilia nyererei | reverse complement strand
TACAGCTAGCTTGAAGGCCTGTGGTACATAGCCGATCATTAGAGATAGGTTGATCATATTTAAGATCGAAGAATTAATTAATGGTTATGAGCTGTTTCTGAGACACAAATAACACCAGGATCCTTTTCTAAGTAGCTGACAGCTGGTAACTGTGCAGGGGCAGATCTAGCAAAGTTTTGCCAGGGGGGCAGGTGGGGCATTAACAGGGAAAGGGGGGCACAAAGAAATACTTTCTTATTCTCATTTAAAATGTCTCGCTTTTATTAAATAATTATCTGAATCTTACAACCAAAGTTTTTATCTGATGTAAAATGTATAGAAATCATACATATACCAACAAGATTGTACATCAATGTCATAACAGCATTTGTTTTTATTCAAAGGCTTTATGGCTTTAATACCTGGTGGGCCGGTCTTTAGTCAAGCCCTGGGCACGACACGCAGTGAATTAATCTGAGAAGGTGCATCAAAAAATAAATGGCCATGCCAGCGGTGCACATCGCAAATCAGCTGGCAGAGACACATTAGTTGTGCCTCTTCTTATTGACGGTATCTTAGCTAACAACCCCAACTACCAGATTCAACTTGTAATTGGCTAAAAATAACTTACTACTACTACTAGCCTACTGGTAAGAGGGACGTTGTTAGCTTTCCACATTCCAACACTTCAGATGCTTCAGGAGCTTTCCGCTCAGCACAGCATCAGCACCACAGAAATACACGGATACATCCGTAGACTCAAGACACAGTGCATTTTTGGGACTTTCAGGTCTTTAGACCAATGTTTTGTTTTCTGATCAAACCAGAAATCTTTAATGAGCAGCTAGATTTGTCTCGCATTAACTGGCTGAGTTAATGCCAGTTAATGCGACATCGAAGCAGCTGGAATCCATAGATGTGTGTGTTCACGCGTGCCTAGAGTTGCCGACCCCTGGCTTAAAGTCTTAGCCATAGTCGGAGCCGAGTGGTTGCATTTCTTCTTGTAGCATTAGCTTTTAGTTGCACAAAAAAAAGTTGAGCTGTTTTGGATCGGTTGTAAGTAGGCTGCATTTTCTTTATCTCTACCTTTTTAATATTACAGTCAGTTATGGCTTCATGTCACTATTCTTCGATAGTTTCAGATTTTTAATAAAAATATGTTAATCGATTCCTGTCTTAAACATTTAAGGACTAAAATATCCAAAAACCTCCAAAATCTATTGTGTGTCACAGCGGTGAAATCCTTATGTCATGTATAGCTTGCGAGTTCTAGTTGCACCTTTTTAGCTAACCAGTTGTCACCAAGTACACCCTGAAATGTGTGTGTTTAGTTAGTTTGTTTGTTTGCTTGTTTTAATCAATTTTAAATCATGCTTTTTATTTGTTTTTGTTTCTAATGTCTCTGTAAAGCACTTTGAATCACCTTGTTGTTGAATTGTGCTATACAAATAAATTTGCCTTGCCTTGCCTTGCCTAGACAGAGGAGTAATAGCTTCAGTGCTACCTGCTGCTAAAGTCAGAGTCACTGTGCTACATTTATATTCATGCAACTCTTCAATAAAAAAGCTGTACCATATAAATCTAAAAAGCTAAAGTGATGGTGCAAGGTTAGCTTCTAGCTTGTCTAAGCTAAAATGTTTTTTCCATCATAGTTTATTTCTGAGATAACAAATAAACCCACGAAGAAGAAAAAATTAATTCAGTAAGAAAGATTTTTACAAACACATTTTTTTAAATGAATAAGAACTAATTTTGTTTATAATTTGTGGTTTCTTATAACCAGTATTTCATAATGGCAGTGAATTTGAAAAATGTCTCAAGTATTTTGGTGTAGACTAAATGTCATTGAAAATAGCTGCAGATGTAAAGCTATCTAATAAAACGTAATAAAAACCTTATTTTTCTTTTGAACCAAAAATCCAGTCTAAGAACTTCTATTTTTAATGCTCTTTTACTGCAAATCCTCTTTCACTATTTCATTTAAAGTAAAAACAAAGCTTATTTCATTCTCTCAAAAAGCTGATGTAGTGACTATGATAGGAAACGGTTGCTTATTTAAATATGGTGCTGTCGCTGAGACATCTTACCCGTTATTTTGACCCACACAAGCTAGGTCTCATATACTCCTTTTAGCTCTGGTTTACACGTTCATCGTAGTCATTTAACCTGATATATTGTTAGCCTTCAGTTCTGAGATGCTGTTTTCAAACCCACTGACACAGACATCCCTACAGCTAACGTTACTTCTTCTTCAATTAATCACAACTTACTATAAATCATGTTTGTCAGCCACAAAAGGATTGAGAGCTACTAACCGAGAGCATCTGCCTGGACTAATGCTACAAGTCTGTTGCTCTGATTTGTATTTCTGCGTGGCTTCTTAATGATGAGCTAATGAGCCCGGCGTCTTTTGGTGAAGCTCCATCTTCAGCCTCTTTGTGCTCATAGACAAACGATACATATATGATTTGTTTCACGCGCTAGAGCCGAGGTTTGATTCTCCCCGTCCGCAGGCGAGCCAGACACTGTTTAGCAATGCTGTCAGAAAAGCTCTTTAGACGGACTAATCTTTGACCCACTGACAGCTGTGTCCTCTTCCAAAATGAACACAAATTCCCTCAGACCAGCTTCTCCTCCGGCTCAGATCAATACGCCTCTGATAAGCCAGGACACCTTCCAGGAGCCGCGGGGCACGAGGGAGGGCTCTGACATATCATGATTCAGGCTTTAATTACTTGGCACATATAGCTGACTTAAATGAATGTATAAATGTGTGTGTGTGTGTGTGTGTGTGTGTGTGTGTGTGTGTGTGTGTGTGTGTGTGTGTGTGTGTGTGTGTGCAAGTACATGCGAGAATGCGTGTGCCTGCAAGGCAATTATCAATGTGATTGATTACAGGACACATACACTTGGTGTAGTAAACGAGAGCCACCATGGAAGCCAAACTTTTTCACAGCCCTCTGCTGCTATTTACACAATACTGTGCATTGATCATCATAAACGGAACTTGGTGGGTTGTTTTAGTTGTCAGAAATGTTGCCTATGGGTTGATGATCCAATGATTCTATCTGACAATTGGATGTCTCGACATAATCCTAACTATGTAAATATCTCTCGCACTGACCCTAAACTGAGAATAAAAGATGCTCAAAAACTCATCAAGGAGTTTGGTTATGAAAATCCTGGATGTTTTGGACCCTGTCACCTTCTCTACACAGCATTTAAACGGGTCTCCAGGTCCTTCTGTTCCAAGATCAAAACAGTCCTGTAGCTGGACGAGAGCATCATCTGGTCATGTTTTAATGACCCGGGAGCAATTCTGCAAATTTCAAAATCATATACTTTTTTATGTTTCAATAATCACATCATCTACATTAAATACTATACTGTATGTGTTTAATGAGTTTAGTAAAGGCCTAACTTGCTGTCAAGAGTCTAAGCACATATAAACCTTCTCCATAGACGGATATCTGTTGAGATGTGGTCTCCGCCCTAGGCTCCAGGCCTCTTGCTTGCACACCAGAGTGGGAAACAAGTGGCACAGAGGGGAGTGAGCCCATCATTCTGCCAGCCCATAAATAGCTTTTAACATAGATGTTCAGAATCTGCCACTTGTTTTGAAGGTAAAACATACTGTCCTTGTACAGATCTCGGATCCAATATATTGATAGACACAGGACTGAATAAGAGCAATAACATTTTTAAATTATTTGTGTTATCTTTTCCCACGTTTCCATTTAATTATCTTCACCGTGTAAAACTGTGATAAAACAAATACACCAATGTCCTTCTGTTTCTTCTCATTATCGTTCACTAAAATCAAAGGCCAGTTTGAGAACCATTCATTTTCTTTCCAATAGGCTTCATGTTTATTTAGCATCCCAGCATTTTTACCTCAGCTGGAAAAAGATTTGAGCTTCTAATTCAAAGCACCAGGGCCTTTTGAAACTATGTTTCCTTGTTAGAATCCTAGAAAGAGTTTAAACTTCAACAAACATGAGCTTTGTGTAGCCATTCATCACTCTATTTGACAACAAAATACTCTGCGCTATAGAAGCTTTGTTCTTTTTTTTGTCCCTGGTTAAGAGCTTCAAGATTTAGGCCTTGGGCCAAAAGTATTCAGTCACCCATCCAAAACATTGAGTTCAGGTGTTCCAGTCACTTCCATGGGCACAGGTGTATAAAACCAAGAAACTACGCATGCTTCTACAAACATCTGTGAAAGAAGGAGCCTGAAAATCACTTGTTTTAAAAGGAAATAGTATAATTAGGCATATAACCATGTAATAATAATAATAATAATATGCTTTACTGTATTGTTTTTCTGCTTTTTGGTAAAATGTGAAAATTCATGGATAAAAGCAACAATTATAATTTGGATCAATCATACTGGTGGATTAACCATTACAGAAACATAAAAAGTTATTTTGGTAATTATTATTGAATATAAACTAAATTGGGGCCACGGTGACATAAACCGTGTAAAGCACTGTATAGATTGTTCCACTGATTCATGCTCAGAGCTGAAGGTCAGATGATGATTTGAATGGATGTACAAACACTCCTGATAATTAAACAACTTCAGACTGCTCTAAACAAACTTTATTTCCTTCCCTTTGTTGTGATGTCGAGCTGAGTCATTCAGCATATGGACTTCTCAGGCACGCCACCCTGACTATGAGCTCCAGCCCCATGCTGTTTAAACCTTCTGTTTGCAAGTGGCAGCCAATCAGAACAAAGCTGCTTATAGTGAGCACTGACTGAGACAGTGGAAGAGCTGAGGAGCTGCACTGATGCCCAGTATGAGTAAATACTGTTTGGAAATATGAATCTTGATCATAATAGATCCACTTTTTTTATTAGGCTTTTTATTAAATCGTTTGTGTATTTTCCTCTTTGTGTGATTTCAGTGATGCTTTTGCTGATGTTTTATTCATGCTTTTACTCGTTTTGCACAAACAGACTTAACTTATCAAATCACACTGGTTCTTTTCACTGAAGCCTTTCATGCCTTGTTTTACCAATAGTCCCTGAGTGGAACACGTCTCCATTATTTCAAAACTGAAACCAAATTTGTTTTACAAGTCTAATCCATTTCTGACGGCTCTGCTCATTCTTCCAGCATAATAGGGCCCCGAGTCCTTCGCTTTTATGTGTGTGTGTGCGCCTGTGTGTGTGTGTGCGTGCATGTGTGTGTGTTGTGCGAGAGTACCAGAGAGGGAGAGAGAGCCGTTACCCCACAGCCTTTGCCAAATCCATTTGACTTCACACAGAAGTTCATTTATTAAATCTTTAATAGACCCTTTTATTATGTATGCTTATAAAGATCATAATAGAGATGTAAATTAATGAAATTCTGCTTTCTTACAAAGCTCATGAATCTCCATAACTTTGCTATTTCAAAGAAAACCTGCTCCAATTGAGTGTGATGTTTTATTCACATGGGAACATTTGCGCAGTTTAATTAACTAAATATGATTTATCTCCCTTCTCCAATCTTCCAGCACCCTCATTATAAGGACGCAGGCATGTTCAGTCACAAAGAGTTTATAGTTATTGATAAAAGGAATGAAAGAAATGCTGTTCTGTGTTTGTTGTTGACATTGTTGTTTTCGCAAGTCTAAAAAAACGGAGCATGGAGGCCATGCAGTGACCCTTAGTGCAGGTGCTACTTTACTAACCGATCAAAGTTCCTCCTAGAAACCCAAAATAGCTCCACTATCACCCACTCCAAGTGGAGGAGCAGCGCTGTGGCATAATGGGAAGTTTTTATAGAGGAGAGCCGGTGTGCTGATAAGTGGCAGATAGAGGTTTTACACTTGGCCGGAGCATATCGGTAATAGCTCCAGGAGCAGCATGTGTATTGACTCTAGTTGAGGAGATGGAGGAGCAGGGAGAAAGGAAAGGTTTCTGTGGGCAATCTGAAGAGGGTGACGCCCAGCTCTGGAAGAGTGCAGGTCTGCAGGGAGGAGTATCTGCCGTGGAACAGATGTCCCAGTCACAGAGGCTGAGGGTGCTTTTCACTCCTGCTTGGGAAGGTGGAGGCTGTTGGGTGGGTGGAGATTGAGCTCCTGTGCATTTCAAGTTTATGCTGTCGTGTTGGAAGATAAAAAGAAACATCATGATTTGCAGCTAGTTGAGCAGACATGTTTGGTTTTATAACCAGGCTCGTTGTCTGAAAGCAGCTTGGACAGAGTAAGATAAGCATGCAATCAGCTTTTAAGGCCTTTTGGTCTTCTTTGGCCTCAGAGAGGCTCAAATGGAAACCAAAAGATAAATAAGTACTGGCAGCTGACAGTGCTACCCCTCAGTCTACTAGTAGCTGCACCTATGAGTTAAATCTCAAAATCCTAGACTTTAATTTTCAGAAAAGCTGCAATTTGAACTCATCTGAGATTTTTTTTTAGTGGCTGCACATAAGGGTCGAATGTGAGAATCCTACATCATCTTGTTCTCGAGTGATCGTGAGATTTTCAGAAGGCGCGTGTATTTGTCGGATCGTATCACGCAGGCCAACCGTCACTCCGTACACACCCTCAGATTTAGTGAAAGGAAAATAGATTCTATTCCATTCTGTTAATCACAAAGAAGCGCGTTTGATTTGATAGTAGACATGCTTTGGAGTAGATTGGGTTGACTTCATACCCTGTGAGCATTATCCAGAAAGGATAGTGTCACTTTTGTTTTTAGCTGTGAACCTCGATTGATTGATTCTTTGTTGACCAGAAATAGCTCTATATATATATGAATTTATGCAGTGTTACAGTGCTTAATAAAAGTTGCAAAAACTTCTCCGGGACATGGCGCTGTCTCTCTCTTTTTCTCTCTACTGTGTAAAGTATGCCAATTCTTTTTTTTAACCTTGTCTATGAAAATGTATGAGAAGTTTAAAGGCAGGCTGCATGTTGTTGGTTTTGAGCTCCTCGTCTTCACCAGTTTCTTTTGTTTCACGCATATACCATAGTATAACATATTTGGTTACATTTTTATAACAAATACAGCACTTAACTATTTTATTAAACAACTGCCTGATGTAAAACTGATGTCACAGCGGTCCTAATGTTCCACCTGTCCCATTTGGTTCTTTTGCCATGAGAATTATTGTCTAAAGGCAAAGAAAGATGCCCAACGGATTTACTTTACCAAATTGACCATCCCCGCCTTGCCGTATTGGTCTATTTGATTCACCTTTTATTGTTTATTTTGTTTTCACTTGCTACACACGGGACAGACGTGACTGGAGAAAAGAAAAGGGAGAAAGAAAGAGGGAAAGAAAAATAGTGGGGATGAGGAACGGTGATAAAGGGCAAAAAACAAAAACCAACAAAACAAACAGACACAAAATACAGATATCGATCACCTGAATCACCTGTTGAGAAAGAAAAAAGAGAAAACAAGCAAAAAAAAGAGTAACTTAATAAACAACATCATCATGATGATCTATGTGAATATAACAATAAATACAAAATATTCAACATTTTATGTTTCAATGTGCAAAAATGCTTGAATCAAAAATATTTTTAATTTTTATAATTATTGTTGTTATCCATGAATTTTCCATTTTTCCACCCCCTGAAAAAATTATTATTGATTGATTTTTTTATTGACTTTTGATTAGGATGTCAACTTACAATTATTTACTTGCACTACTGAATAGAAAAATTAGCTTTAGTGGTCTAATGTTACACTTGATTAAACTGGGATTTCTCACAGATGTCCAGTGTGCCGCCTCAAATTTGTCTATAAACGTGAATTTTTTAATATAATTTTATTATTGGCCTAAAAAATAAGAATATCATATATCAATATATCAAGTTTTAAACAGTTTTTGATCAGTTTCTACATTTTTTTTAAATGACAGGTGGTCTTTAATAAATGTGTTAAGCACTGCATGTTTTAGAGGTTAAAGAGCCCTGAGACTCTGGTTCTTGGGTGACTGGATACTGCTGACAGTGCACAGGTGGTGAGTCGGTCTGCTCAGCGCACAGTCTGCCTCTTTATTAATAAACTGATGTGGCTTTATTGCGTTTTCACATTACAGTTTGTTTATTCTGGTCTGAATCAATTGATGAGTGTAAATTTTTTTGTTTTTCTGCTGGTTTGGATTCTTTTAACGCAGAGAGCAAACCGTGCCTGGCTAAAGGAGGGCACTTAGTTCAAATGTGTTTGATTAAACGGTTATGTTTAGTTTGATTAAAAAAGGCTGAACAGCAGTCAAAGTAAGTAATGTTGCCGCTGTGAACCCACTGTGTTTGTGATTCATTTGTACAAGCTAGAAACACAGAAGCATTTCTACGGAGGAGAGGTTTGTTAGCTCTAGACAGATCTAGGCTAGCTTTCTGCTGTTTCAGATAGTGTTGCTAAACTAATCTGTAGTCTCATATTGAGTGTACTGACTAGCATCAATCTTGCCCGCTAAGAATAAAATATCAATATTTTGCTTTAAAAGTAAAATCTAACCCCTTTCTTTGGTTGATGTTACCAGAAATGTATAGCTTAACTAAAGAGAGTTGAATATTAGCACTAATCCTGTTTTTTATGTCTTTCTGTTGTCTACAAACTGGATCACTTCAACACTGCATACTTCACGGGAATGAAGAGTCCAGTAATCCCTCTTCAAGTTTTTTGAGGTTTGAAATGCATAAATTAGTGGATTTTCTCTTCCTTCCTCAAAACTGCAAACATTACAGTCAGCACTTCGTCTCGGGGCCTTAAGCACAGCGTCCAGAAGTGCAGCCATTTGCACATTTTATAAGCTTTATCCCTACCTAGTTATTCTAAGATCTGCTGCTAAATTTGTCCCTCATTCCCTTTCCCTAAGCTTAAGCCGTCAGCCCAGTAATACAGCTTCAAGAGCACATCTCATACCAACTTATTTATTTATATACGTGTGTGCCTTTGGTTAAGGCCTCCATGCTCCCGGGGTGCAGCGCAGTGTGGGACCAGGAGGCAGAAACTCTGCATTACTTCATACTGTTTAAGTCTCTGTGGTGTAGCTTATCGGTAAAGCGCCTCTTCTGACACCAGCCAAGGTCATTCTGATGAGTAAAAACACAACCGTGAAGAGTTTCCTGTAGGTTAAAGAGAGTTCTAGTTTGGTTGTCTACCAAAGATTGAACTAAGTTGTAAGAACAGAGAAAACAATGGGAAACATGAACTTGTTCTCTCAAACAGTCATTTTGACTTGTGATACTCAGTCTCAAGCAGCTCTGTAAGAGTTCAAACTTTTATTTTTCTAAAACGAAAGCTATTTTGAAACCGCTTCACTCACGTCTCTCGTGCTGTTTGTTATCTTTGATAGCAAATGATGTGTTTGTTCCTGTGAGAGCACACGTGTGACACCGTGTAACATTTTATTCCTATCCTCTGCTAACCTGCAGTGGTGGAGTTCTTTGGGTACGAGGCCTGACGGCAGACAACCGTGTTTCTGCGTTTCACATCTCATGCTCTTCTTCTCTCTGTCAAAATTTTAAAAAAAAAACGGTGAGGTGATATTTGGCTGACTCCAGGCTGTGAGGTAGAGCACCAGGCTCCACCAGAGCGCCCGCAGTCAGCAAAGGGGAGGAACGTCACGATGTGTCAGCCAGCATCTCGTCACGCTTGGCTCCCAGCAAGGCGAAGGTCTCCGACCAGATCAGTTTATATAATAGACAGGATGAAAAACAGCAACCTCAGTCGGATGCGGCCTGCACACTTGGACACAATGGGGCTACATATGCGTGCCGTTTTCAACAGTGATTAAGACATTTCAGTATGCAATGAAAACAATCTGGGAGAGCTTAAAAAGGTAATACACTGCAATCACAGCCATTACAAAAGTCCTAGATTACTGGGAGGTGATGATTAAAGTCATTAAAGGGGCATGGGCAGCATGGGATCAGCAGCAGAGTTAAATGTGTCTGAGAGCATAACGGTGGGCGTGTGCCTTAGTGGGCGCTTTAAGGGTTCAGCTCCTCCCCTGTGAGTAACAGAGACACAGGAAACTGCACGTGTCTGAGGTGTGGTCTTATACACCAACAACATGATAACTTATATATAAAACAGCTTTACCTGATCAGGTAGGAAACACAGTGATATAAACAAACAAGTGGCACATAAATAAATTAATTGGTCTTACACTTTAAAAAATTATTTTCCTCTTTAAAACTAATAAAATGTGTGTTTTTTTTATTTTTCAATCAAACCTCTGACGCTGAAAACAGAAAAATGCACTAAAACTGGAATTCTTCATCCACAAATATTAACTTCTTAATTTATAGAGGTAAAAAAATGTATAGCATATAAAAATGTTTTTGTAAATGTATACAATTTTATACAGACAATTCATATAAATGCATTGCAGCAATTTAAAAGATACAATGAAGCAAAAACACTTAAATGAATGATATCAGATCCATATCATTTTCCATTAATTGGCTTTTAGTTAAGCTTTTTGTTTTAATCGGTTAATTTCTGCAGCAGAACAAATTCACAACCAGAAGGAAGCAATTCCTATGAAACTGCCATGATACAAACTAGCTGTACTAACTTTCTATAAACTACTTGCAGTAACTCCGAGTCACTGATTGATCTCTTACCTTTAATCTTTAAAGATCTGTTTAAAGATGGCCCCGCCCCTCACTGAGCCTGGTTCTGCCGGAGGTTTCTTCCTGTTAAAAGGGAGTTTTTTCCTTCCCACTGTCGCCAAAGTGCTTGCTCATAGGGGGTCATGTGATTGTTGGGTTTTTCTCTGTTTTATTGTAGGGTCTACCTTACAATATAAAGCACCTTGAGGCGACTGTTGTTGTGATTTGGCGCTGTATAAATAAAACTGAATTAATTTTTGAGAAATAAAGAAATAAAGAAAGACATGCAAATATGGGGCGGCACAGTGGCACAGTGATTAGCACTGCTGCTGCACATCACGGAGGTCCTGACTTCAATTCCAGCATCAGGCCGGGGTCTTTCTGTGTAGAGTTTGCACGGGGGTACTCCGGCTTCCTCCCAAAGACATGCAGTTTGTAGGTTAATTGATTAATTTATGGACAATTAATAAATTGCCCATAGGTGTGAGTGCGAATGGTTGTTAGCCCTGTGACAGACTGGCGACCTGTCCAGGATGTACCCCACCTCTCGCCCTATTACAGCTCCAGTGACCCTGAAAAGAGCTGAAGTAAATGGATGGAAAGAAAGACATGAAGAAGCAAACTAAAAGCTGATGAGTGAAACTGTAGAAATCTAAAACAATAATTCAGTTTACTTCTTATTTTCTAAAACATGCATTTTTTAAATTTATGTGGAACTCTGCATTATTTACTTTGGCATTTTTCACACCCATATAATTTAAACTATTTTAGAACAACAGCAGCAATAACTGCTGTAATCAGTAAAGTTTTAATCTGCGTTTTACAGCCTATGGTAGTGCAATAATTATCGCCAGTGAAAAGAATGGCCTTTATTTTATACATGAAGTGCTTATTTGTATAAATAAATTACACAAATAATATAGAAAAAATTACAAATCTACATGCGCATAAAAATGATTTTAATTGAGACTTCTGTTAAAAACAAGGCAACTGTATCATTTCTTCCAGCTTTTACAGGTAGTAATTATTTTGTGCATGCTAAAATCTTTGTAGCTTTAATCCATGAACATCTTGTTTCACATGGAAACAAACTGCAGACACATCACGCGACTAGCAATGAGTACTTCAGAGGAAAGAGGTGAAATGGAGTAACTACAGGAAAAACAGAGCACACGGAGTTAGCGCGCTGGCACAACACATGAGGGCGAGTTCTGTCAAAGTTCTCCTGAACCATAGTGATTCACCGTGGCTGAAATACCGCTGCGGTTCATTCTTATCGAGCTTATCAGATCCTTGGTACATTTACCACTAGAGCACATTTAGAGCTAAGATTCAGAGAAAAAATAGTCTTGCAGAGCACTTTCAAACAAAAGTGACCTTTAGACTAATTTGCTCAGAAGAGCTACCTTTCATTTTATATCTAACACCATAATTAAAATGTTTACTCATCAAGCGTTTTCTCATTTTGATCTCACTACACGCAGCATGCCTTTTGTTTTCCATTTGTCTTCCACACAAAAGCCACTAATTAAAGATCTTTTGATATAGTAATCATCAATACAGAGTGGCCTATAAACAGAAACCAGTGCAAATGAATGATGACAGGCCCTTTTCAGTATCTTGCTCTCACATGACATGAACCAATCAGCAAACAAAACAGGCTCGCAGGCCCGGCAACAATGAGTCCAATTGAGCTGAGCTGTGATTATGATTCACTGAACAGCGTGATTCAAAGAATAGCGATGTTTAGCCCGAAGGAAACTGATCAGGCTTTCTTCTGAGGGAGTTTTCTGCCTCTCGGGTCCCAGAATCAGCCAGTTGTGTCGCTGATGATGTCGAAAGTGCCACTCAGTGGGATAACTTTGAAGTGATTGAGGGGGGCAATGAGATTTTTGTTTATTCACGAGCCAGGTGCAGATAACGGGGCCATTAATGATTGGAAGTTGATTACAAGTCACTTCTGCCGAGCACAGTGTGACGCTTCACAGTTTAATCAAGAACAGAAAGTTAGTGGGTGCAGTTTCACGTTTGCTCCGGCAGTGATGGCTAGGTTAGCGTCTATCATTGCCTTGTTTGGTAGATTATCTTTTTGCTTTGCTTTGTATTTAAAAGGTATTTTTCAAATGGAAAAAACGAAATGTTTCAACATTTCAAGTGGAAAAAAATGAATCCAACATTGATGATGTTAGTTATTGAAACAGGCAGTGGATGCATTGGTGTTTGGTAAATCACAGTCAGCAGATACCTCTTCTAGAAGATGACATAGACTTTATCAGTGTGAAGGATTCAGTCTTTTTGCATTGATGTAACATCTGTAAGATTGTAACCTAAATCTTAAGAATTCCCTATTTTTTTATGCTGTTTTGAATATGGTAGGTAATGTAGGTCAAGTTAGCATGAAAGCTGTGGAGCAAAGTTATTGTTTGTTGTCTAATGAGCCAGTCCACCACGTCCTTTTCACGGTTTGCCTCTCCAAAGTACCAGCAGAGAGAGATATTTTATTTCAAGCCAACAAAAAATATTAATGGGAAAGCGTTTAAAACATTTACATGTAAATTAGTGCTGTCAGCGTTAATCTAGTTAAAACGACGTTAACACCATAACCGCATTAACGCGGCAAATCTCCGTTAGCGAGTTGATGCGGATCGCCCCGTGCGTGCGGCTGCTAACACGTTAACGGGCTAACTGCGCTAACTGAGATTTGCCATGTTAATGCGGTTATACGTCAACGTCATTTTAATGATATTAATGCTGACAGCTCTATATTAGCCACCTAGCTTAGTTGTTTGTGACATAGAAGGATCTTGGAATGGACTTCCTTGGTCGCTAGTGACTTCTTGGCTTTAAATATATTGCCTCCGCCTGCTTGTACTGCAGCTTCTGCATGCTAGACCATGTCTCTATGTGCAATGAAGCTAGTTCATCATATGCAGGATATCTTTGCATTATCTGGATGCACTTACCTTAACATCGACTGGCTATCAACTCCACAGAGTTCCCCTGCACTTTACATGAAAGGTGGGGAGTTGGCAGCACCTGACCATTCACCAGGCTAAGCACACTGGCAGGAGAGGAACAGATTTTATAATGAAAGATAAAATTATACTGCAGGGAAAAATATAAATATGTTGATAACAGAGCAGGCTTAAAGCAACAAAGCCACTGCACACAAAGCAGCAGTTTATAATGTGTTAGGGAGGAAAGGGACTGTGCAGTAGTATTTAGTATTACAAGCATTATGTAAATGTATTAAAGTACTTTGGCCAGTAACACTGAAGAAGACCTTTGATATGTTTTTGCTTATTTGATGACAGATAGAGAAGCTGGTAAAATGTCCCCTGTGTAAGTTAACACAGTGAACCATGGTTCAAGGGGTTGGAAGCTCATCTGTAACCGGAAGGTTGCCGGTTCGATCCCCCAGCTCTCTCTGTCCTGGTCGTTGTGTCTTTGGGCAAGACACTTTACCCTACTTGCCTACTGGTGTTGGCCAGAGGGGCCGATGGCGCGATATGGCAGCCTCGCTTCTGTCAGTCTGCCCCAGGATGGCTGTGGCTACAACTATGGTTTGCCTCCACCAGTGTGTGAACGTGAGAATGAACGAATAGTGGAATTGTAAAGCACTTTGGGTGCCTAGAAAAGCGCTATATAAATGCAATCCATTATTATTACAACTCTGTCATAATGGATATTAACAAGTCTTTCATTAAAGGCTTAAAAAAACTGTCTTAGTTTTTATCTTCCAGCTGCAGCCTCTGTGAGATCTTCTGATCTGAGAGAAAGAATGAAAGCTGGTGTAAAATTGTTTTGGAGCCAGCAGGATAAAATTAAGGAACAAAGTTGCATCTAAGAATTTATGTTTATTACCGATGTTCATCGGGCAAACACGAAGACTTTTGATAAACATCAGATCCTCCTATTGTTGGCGCACAGAACTCCGAGGGACCTCCCAGCTGACGCTATTTTCTGGAGACCCGAACTGGTCAGTAGGCAGTCGTTTTGTACGTGGTGATCATTAATATTGATCATAACCTGCTCCAGAGCAAGTTAGGTCTGCAGCATAAGTTACCATGGCGATTTACCCCAATGAGAAGGGAACAGCCTTCGTAGTGCAGAAAGACCCAAGTTTGCCCTGAAAGTACCTGGATAAGAGCAAATATTCTGCCTCGTAGTGCAGGCCACAGTGCAAACACAACCTGGACATACAATAATCAAATACTCACTGGACTTGAATAGTGTTAACATTTGTTCTGTGCTATCTAAAGTTGAAAGCTTCACACCTTGTGTTAGCATACTACTAGAACTAACTAGCTAGCCCCCTACACGAGTAAATAACTGCTGAGTATCTGACATCTTGCAGCGTTTTTCTTGCATTTTCTTTTAGTTTAGCTGCAGATTCTATTTGATAGCTGTTTATGCCCTTGTTATGCCAGACATTGGGATCAAAATGTAGCCTATAACATGAAATTTTGTATCTTATTTATTCAAGAAAAGCTGTTTGAAAAAACTTGCATTTAAGCAAAGTTTTTTGAAGACTGCACACTTGAAGTAAAACATGATCTGTTGTGTTAAATTTTAAATTAATTATCCGTGATTACATATACAGTTACCTCTGACTGACATTATTATGGCCTTAAATTGCCTCCACAGTTTAGTGTCAGAATTTAGACAATGTAACACGGCATTGGAGTTATGTTGCCAAGACTGGATGGTGTTGTTAATGAGCACTTTTCTTACTGCAGAGACTGTCGAGCTCTGCGCTCTAAGGGTTGAATGTAATCATTCTCCACCAATATGAAATAATGAAGTATGAAGGGTAATTGTTAAACAAGTGCCCTCCTGGGAATCCTTACAAGATTGTACCTGACGTTTGTGATGTGTACCAGGCGTCGCGTTAGCTTGGATGCGCACCCAGATATGCACGCGCTCACAAACACTTTCAGATTAAATCCTATTAATGCAAACTCAAAGCCCAAGTGACATCTCCAGCAGCGTAATGAGAAATTTAGCAGGAATTTGAGGCTGATTATCAACTGTGAATTTGCTGTAATGCCAGCAATCAGAGGAGCTGGTACAGTGGAGAGAGAGGGAGAAATGAAGGGGAGCCAGCAGCGAGCCTGAGCGCTAATTAAACCGTACCTGCTACTTGTTTCCTGCCATCTTCTCTACATGACAATACCGCCAAGGCTGCGAGGTGAATTCATTTCTGTGCCACAGAAAGAGGTTTTGATTAAACCGATGTATTTAGTGTTGGATTCCACCTACTTATCAGACTTATAACTAATGCTAAAACACAATAACGTGGTAAAAAATTGCAGCGTTTAATTGTGGCAGCCTGAAATCTTTGACATTCACCTACAAATTGCAAATTACTGTCCCAATGTCAAACACAAACTAAAAAGATAATCGCCTCGCGATATTCTTGTCTGCTCAGATGCCAGAGGGTTAATCACAAAATTAACTTATCATTTTCCTGGATGAAGTAATTAAGCAGTGCAGGACAAACTATTCGCATAATTGAGGGTGAATAATGAGGAGGGTGCCTGCAATCTAGCGGCAGGGAGAAAGATGGTGGAAAGATCACAGTTTGGTAATTACGAGACAGGTCACTAAATGGAACCTGTAGGAGAAATGTTGTGCCACGTATGGCACAGTTCTATCGCTGTGATATAAGAGCAGCAGCAGTAATGAGCGGACGGCTACTCTGCAGGTAAATTCTGTTTTCACCCCCCTCCCAGCCCCCACTCTTAATAAACTGCCTTTGTGTGACTAAACCAGGCCAGAGTAGATTTATTTAATACACAGAAATAGAACGGGTAATGCACGAGCCGCATATTTACATGCAGTCTTTGAGTTACAAAGTAGGCGTCTCGCTAAAGGTCAGAAGGCGCTGTAGTTTTCTTGTTGAAGGAGAGAGAGGAAAGTATACTTGAGGCCTTAGAAGGAGAGTTGGAGTATAAACACGACGCTAATACACTACGAGTTTGGGTGGCGCATTCTGGTTTTGAGTGAAAAGCCAGGTGGCAGTCTGAGTTGACTTCATATGCAGTGAAACAGCTTATGAGATATGATCGTTGTCTGTTAACCTTAAAAGGAAAAGAAAATGCCAAATAGAGGATTGGTTTGAGGAGGGCCAACTGTGTTAATAATTCTCATGATTTCACAATAAGAATCCTCTATGATTTATTTTATATTGTAAGGTAAAGGGCCTACGATGATATAGAAGAACTCCAAGCCAGCACTTGGCAACTGTGGAAAGAAAGAGCTCCCTTTCAACAGGATGTCACGGTTCTGGGTCTTTGTGACCCAGCATTTTGAGTTCTTGTGTTTTGGTATTATTTTATATTATGGTTTTTGTTCTGAGTCTGTAGTTGTGCTCTTTTGATTGTGATTTCTAGCTTTTAGGTTTCGTTCTGGCCTTGTGTTTATTCTCTTGTTCCCCAGTCAGTCGTGTCTCGTGTCACTCTGGTCCCTGTAGATGTTCCCTCCGTTCTCTGTCGGTGTTGTGTCTCTGAGTTCTGTCAGTGTGTGTTTCCCGTTTTACTTTGAAGGTCTCGTCTCATGTTAGTGTATTCTGCTTTACTTCCTTGTCTTGCCTAAAAAGTTCCAGCTGCGTGTCCACCTGTTCCTCATGTTCCTGCCAGTGTATTCTAGTCCCTGTCAGTCAGTACGTGTTGTCTCGTCATCAGCGTCTCTTCCCTGCATGCTGCGTGTGCATCTCCCCGTGTTCTTCTAGGTTTTACACAACCAGTTTAGTTTTGTATCACTCCCTTGCCTGCAATAAAACTTTGTTCAAATTCATGTTCTGCCCGAGAGTCCTGCATTTTGGGTCCAATTCCTGCCTGACACACAGCCGGACGGTGACACAGGAAGAAATCTCTGGTAGGACCAGACTCATGCAAAGGCAGTTAATAATCAAAAACAAGAGCATACTGATCAACAAGAAACAGGCAGGAATGATTTCCTGTGTCGTTCAGTAGTGCTTTTCGGTAATCTCAGTCTTTCACTGAACGTGCTCCTGTGACTGACCAGCATGTCATGGAGTGGGTGGGAGGTGTTATCCAACATTGTCTTTATCTTGGACAACATCCGCCTCTCCGACACCACCTTGAGGGTGCCCAGCTCCATCCCGACAACATTACTGGCCTTACGGATCAGTTTATCGAGTCTGTTGGCATCTGCGACCCTCAGCCTGCTCCCCCAGCATGCAACAGCATAGAGGATCGCGCTGGCCACAACAGACTCATAGAAAATCCTGAGCATTTTCTGGCAGATGTTGAAGGACCTCAGTCGCCTCAAAAAATAGAGACGACTCTGGCCCTTCCTGTAAAGTGCTGTGGTGTTTTTAGCCCAGTTCAGTTTATTGTCAATGTGTACTCCAAGGTATTTATAGTCCTCCACAATGTCCACATTGACCCCCTGGATTGAAACAGGGGTCAAGTGTTTCCTGGTCTTCCTGAAGTCCACGATCAGTTCCTTGGTCTTTGCCACGTTGAGCTGCAGATGATTCTGCTCACACCACGTGACAAAGGAGTCGACCACAGCCCGGTACTCTGTCTCATTAAAAAGCATTTAATTAAAAGCATTTAAAAATGACGGCACGAAGAGGTTTGAACGTGACTTTCTCATTATACCTTTGAGAATATTGTTCAGCTCTTTATCAAATGTGATGATAGTTAATCACGCAGCATTTACGCACTGTGACATGATTTGATTGTGTTAAGCTGAAGCGTTTATATGAAGCCAATATAAGGTCTGCTATAATGCCGATACGAGACCTTCAGCGCTCATCGTAGATCTATAAATGTCTGCTTAACAGGAATTCAATGTGCGCCGCAGCTCTCAGTACTAATGTTGGTTTAATGTGCAGGACTGTAGCACCAGAGGTATTATTAGGACCATTATGTCTCCCAAAAAGACAGCATCTGTCTCCTCTGCATTTTCTGCATGGCGAGTACATGAATACAGCAAATCAATACAGAGAATAGCAATCATGAGAAACTGCTGGAGCGTTGGGGAAAAGTGCGACACGCCAAGCGGCGCTCGCTGTTTAACAGGACATGCGCGGCCTGCTTAGGCCTTGCTCAATTTATCGACTGCTGCAAGAAATCAACAGTGGCAAGCAGCTTAGCGGCTCTCTCTTCCCATAATAGACTCCATTCATACAGGCCTTTTATTCTGCGCGCGGCACGAGGTGACAAATGGACGTAATGTCTGCCAGCCTGCCTTTGAATTTATTTGATTTTCTTTTTCTTCCCTCTTCCCCTCCCTGTCCTCCCTTCGCCCGTGATCGTCACTGATGTATCTTGACACTCTGAAGTATCCAGAGTAAATTCACTCTGCCTGTATTGCTGTTTATAACCTTCAGACTGCCAGGAACAATCTGTGTATTCGCTCCACAAACAGCCGCTGTCATCGTTGAATAACTTGAGAACGCAGAAGAGGAGCGAGAAGAAGCTTAACTACGAGGAAACAATGAAACGACGGCTTTCATAAGTTAAAACAGCACGATCATAAAAGTTGGAAAAGCTTTCTAAAAGTCCTAAAAATAGAGCCGAATTGTGCTCGCGTGTTTGTGTGGGCAATGAAATACAGTCCACGCTCGTTATCATTTCTGAAATCGCAGATGGTAAAATGAAAAGGAAATGGTTTAAATAAATCAAATGCCAATTTGTTTATAGCCACAATTGCGAGTAAATGCACCCTCTCATAGAGACTCCTTGTTACATTTAAACAAATATGCTTACTGCTTTTCAAAAGTTTAGCAAAATACCATCAAGCATCCGGCGCTCATTTATTCCCGCTCTTTTAATGAGTAAAGTCGGAATGATCATAATTTTACTTGAAGACGCGGCGCATTAATAATGAGCGCATTTTACTACGGCTGTAAATACATTTTTCAGCCTCAGAAGCCTTGTGTCGGTAATCTGTCACCCCACTCCCAAAGATGGGACGCTCCCCGCTGGAAGATAATTCACCTGTTGTGGATCTCAAGCAGCAGATGATCTATACACTCCTAGAAAAGGTTATTTATTGCTTTCATAATTAAATTTGGTATCTTGGTGGAGGGGCTGTCATGGTATGATTAATCAAGTCCCACTGGCCTGAGCTGGAGAGGGCCGAGCAGCAGGTGTTGCTCACTCCGGCCTGAAATGCTGCCGCTCTGTTTGGTGCGTGTCGACGTGGCGCTTAGGTTTGAACCGTTTTAAAAATAACAGCTTTGGGTATCCAAACCTTCATTTTGAGTGCATTTTGGTGTGTGTGCAAGAAGAAGAAGCTGATCATAAGCAGACGGCCTGTTTTGTGTGACCAGAGATAGCAGTGCTTCTCTTGCAAATCAGTGTTGACTTGAAGTTACCTGTCTGACATCAGGTGTAGACGGATGCCCTCTAAGCTTGTGCGTATTCACCAGTGTCTGATTGACCTTTATTTCCACTTATTGGTTAAATGCTAACATTTACACAATAGTGGACCCAACACCAAGGATGATGGTGTTCGTTTTACCATCAAAGAGCCTTTTAACCACAATAGTATGGCTAATGAATATGAATGGGCCCAAATGGTAATTTCAGTAATTAGACTGGACACACTGCGGAGGGTGCCAGACGTTTGGTGCTGGCTCGCCACCACATTAGTGTCACTGTAACGCGTCAAACTGTGAGTCAACGTGTCAGCTGTGTGGAGAGGGGATGAACTGGACTGTAGGACAAGAGAAAGTCAATATCTGTGTTGAGCACAAAATGAACACGGTGTTTAATCCTGTGTCCACAACAATTGTCTGCTCCATCACATTGCTTTGCCCGAGCCTCTGTTCAATTTACCTTCCACTCTGAGCCTCGAGGCACCTGCAAAACGAATATGGGTTTATTAGACTCAACCCGCGTGTGCTTTGGTGTGCTCGCGTGAGAGAGAACATGTAATCAAAAGCTATATGGATTAGACCAAGCAGGAGCCATTCCTAGACTTGTTTTCAAAGAGCTAAAATTGGCAGAAGTAGTGGGAAATGTGACAGCTCTTACGGTGAGTTGGTCTGATGATCGTCGTCTCACTTCCCTGACAAATGCGATTAAAAAGCAGCTATTATGTAAAGTTGGGATTAGCGAGGTTTTGACAATCTTTGGCAAAAATAGGACAAATTGAGTCCTAGAGCTAGATCCCGGGTGTTTATGTTAATCGACAGCGGGACGATATGGGACCTGAGCTAAGCGGCGTACGTTCAGGTCTTTCATCTTCATGTGCATGCTGCAGTCAGCTCCCTGACCAGAGAAGTACAGTACAGATGAGGAAAAGATTACATTTTTCACTTCTCCAGTGGTATGCAGGTTTGGTGCATGGTTCATCAGCATGGAGTGCAGCAGGTTAATAATTACCTGTCATCTGGGTTCTGAGAAGTAGTTCGCTTTTACTTTGTGCTAGTAGATGGAATATTAATAGAAATATCCTGTGAAAATGATAAATTATGTCGTAGATATGAATGGATGGGAGCTGGTTGAGGCAGTGGGAAAGTTTTGCAGGGCTCTGCTCTTAAAAAATTACATTATACAGTTGGAAATTTGAAAAGCCAAAAGTGAAAAGATAACACTCCCCCTCTATAAAGATGCTGTACTGCATTTTATTTAAATGTATTTAATTCTATTATTTGAGCATAAAGAAATATCAGCATTAAACATCCAAAATAAATCTTCATAACACACACTGTAAGTTACTTTTTCTTACTGTGTAGTTTTAATCCATAACAACTACAAAACCTGTAAATTAACCAGTAACTGTATTTATTGAAAAAATAAAGAGCATTTCTCAAGTAAAGCAGCATTAAGGTAGGTTTTCCCTCAACGAGTATTAGTAACTATTGAGTATTAGATAGATTTTTTTTTATATTATACTACCCTAGGGCTGTTCGATATAATGATATATATCGGATGACGATATGAAAACGTCTATCGTGTCATATTACGTTACTGTCTGCTTTGTGGTGTCGCAAAATAAACTGTTTACAGCAATGTTTTTTCATCATTTTGATGGTCACTGTGTAATTTATTTCTTAAAGTTCTCACTTTCTCTTATATTTAATATAACCACACTACGGACGGTCGAGCGACTGTTTTTATGCGTTGTCGTTAGCAGCAACGACGGTAAAACCATTGCTCCGCCGTCCGCTTGTTTATTTTCCACATAAACCTTTCACAATAAAGCTGAAGATCCTCTTGAGATTTTTCAAAATAAACTGAATTACGTGAAATAGTATGCGGAGTGTTTACGGATGAGAAGATAAAAAGAGCCGTTGCGTGCTAAAGAATAAACGTTAGAACAGGCTTTTCCCCGCAGCACACCGTGTAATAAATACTCACAAAGAAAACTGCAGCAACTCATGTCTAAAAATGTATAGCTTCATGCACCGGTCAAAACACTCGACTCCAGGTACACGACGCCCAGCTGAAAACACTTCAAGGTTCAAGGTACTTTATTTGTCACATGCATAGTTATACAAGTATAACACACAGTGAAATGTAACCTGACACGCTCCTCGACTTGTGCAAAAATAGGGGGGAGTAGAGGAAGAGCATTATATGTATAATATATACATTAGGTGACTTCACGCAAGTCGAGCTGCCCGAGATTCACAGAATTTACAGAAAATGTAAAATTTTTTGTAATACTGTGTATATCATTGTTGGGATATAAATAGTAGAGAGTAGTCAAAGCTACAGTTCTCTATCTCTGACTTTGACAATAGGGACAAAGATTATATATAATACAATATTCACTATTATGAATCAAAAACATTAAATAAAGCAGTCCATCCATTCGCTTCCGCTTATCCTTTTCAGGGTCGCGGGGGGCGCTGGAGCCTATCCCAGCTGTCATAGGGCGAGAGGCAGGGTACACCCTGGACAGGTCGCCAGTCTGTCGCAGGGCCAACACACAGGGACAGACAACCATTCACACTCACATTCACTCGCACATTCACACCTAGTGGCAATTTGGATTATCCAATTAACCTATCCCCACAAGTTGCATGTCTTTGGACGGTGGGAGGAAGCCGGAGTACCCGGAGAGAACCCACGCAAACACGGGGAGAACATGCAAACTCCACACAGAAAGACCCCGGCCTGATGGTGGAATTGAACTCAGGACCTTCTTGCTGTGCGGCAACAGTGCTAACCACCGTGCCACCGTGCTGCCCTAAATAAAGCAGTGTTTTACTTTTTACACACTGCTCTCTTTTGTTTTTCATTTTGTTATAAACACGTATAAAGGTTTGAACATTTCCTTTTTTTCCACATCCTCTATGCTGTCACTATTTCGAGAAAAAATATTCTTGTGTTGTTGTTTTTTAGCGTTTTGTCTTTATTTGCTGCAGCAACAGCCGAGTTCCCCCAAGGTCTAATTACAGTTTCATCCAATATTATCCTGTCTGATGCCTATACAGTCGGTCTCTATTCCAGCCTGATGTCCACCGCCTGCCTGCGTGCTGTTAGTACACTAGAGGGTTGCTTTCCTCTCTGTGTTGTCCTGTGGCTTTATCCATCTCACCTCCTCACCTGGCTGCTGGCCTGTGGGCTGCCAGCCTCAGATGGTTAATTATCTCTTGTCTGAGCCGTGATCACCTCCCCCGGGGTTCAGCAGCATGACGCTGTATCAGAGGCCAGCCTATTGAACTTCCTCCCAGCCCACCGGGGTGTCCAACTGCCTTGGCTAATAACGATTCATGCAGCTGCCAATCTGGCTGATCTGCACCATCAATATTCCTGTCTGCAGAATAACATCAATTAAGAGACAGCGATCTGAACATTAAGACGGCAGACAAATATCATCCGGTGGGCTGATGTCTTAAATGGCAAGAACAGACAAGTGATTCTGAATTGTAGAGTGCTGTGTGACAGCTCACATAATTGCTTAAAGGAATAATTTGATGTGCTGCCTACGAGTTAGATGAAAGGAAATTACATATATGAGCAAATAAGTGTATTGCTTTCGTGTTTTTACTGGAATGCCTGTCAGTGGTTAAGTCAAGGTGATGTACTGTGTATTTATAGCAGCGCGCAGTATATGAAATATAGAGTATAGTATTAATTCAAGCAGGCAATTTAGTCAAGCGCTGCTAAATCCTGGTCATTTAGCTTACCGCTCTAAAGTCAGTTGGAAAATCTCATATATTTAATCTATCCACAGTTCCTGCACTCTGCAAGCAGCTTTGCAGCCCACCTCCAACCCAATGCCTCTCCTCATGTGTCTTTTCATGCATATGGAAGGGTGCGCAGATCCAAGAACAGAACTCCAAATATAAATAACTGAAGATGGAATCTTTTTCAAGACTCTACTGGGAATTGTTCTAATTGAGTTACAAAGTATCCATATCTGACAAGCTAAGAGTGGGTCCATCTTTCTTTTGATCTCTACTTCTTTTCTTTTGATTTCTACTGCAGGGTCTTTGGTATGAATCTGTCCCTTTCACTAGTTTTATTCCTTCCATTCTATCCCTGATTTACTGTGGTGTCATACTAAAGGCTAAAAATGCCGAAATTCTTCTTTAAAAAAGAAAGTGCACATTTAGTTTGAAGATAAAACAAGTCGACAAATATTTAGATAAAGATAATGGAGAGCTATACTTTCAAGTAAGAGAAAAACAGATAAAATAGATTGATATGGGTAATAAATACCTACTAAAACAAATAAATTGCTGAAATAATTAACAGATGTTTTTACTGATATAGCTAAAGTTGGAAAAACAGATGCTGTAGTTGGATTTTGGATAAATGACTTATTTTGATGGCTATTAGTTATTTAATAAATGATCAAAATTGAAACAAATGGACACATTAAAGATAAAGTCAGTGGATAAATGGTTGAAACTGTTGGATTACGGGTTTGAATATTTGACTTGAGGCAATGGATGAATTATTTAACAGCTGAAAATGCTGGACAGATGGTAAAAACAGAGAGCTAAATGTAAGCGTTTAACAATTATCGTCAGCCCTTAATGGATAATGTATTAATGGATAAATGGTTTATATAAACTGCTGAAAGTAATGGGTAAATTGCTCGAATGTTGAGGTTAAAGCAGAGGATGAACACTAATAGTATGATTGCAAACTTGAGCCAACAAACATATTATGACTACTTCTGATATATTTCATATACGTTTCAGTTTAAAGTCAGCTAGAAAGAACACACTGAGAAGATGATGAGCCATGGCAGGGCTACGGTGATACATACAATCCTTACAGTATCATCAAAAATTTTATTTTTGTAACTTAAAAACAACATTAATCAATAAAGTGATGGAGTTAAAATTCACGGCAGACACTTAACATGCCTCCCTGGGTGGTGTGTTAAAAGTCAGAGGCTGTCTTAATCATGCTGAACAGTGGGAGATGCCTCAGAGCCCCTCTCTGTTAATGGCAACAGCAGTGAAAACGGGGGGATGCGAAGGGAGGGGAAGACTCAAATCCAAGACCCCACTGTGAAGGCCGGGGTTATTATCTGCAATTACCCTGATTACCAAGCCCTTCATTTGAATGACTAAGGTGAAATTCATTTATTCCTCATATTACTACCAAACCGAGTTGGGTGTTCATTAAACAGTCAGTGAACGAGGCCTAAATTTAATCCATTTGATGAAGTAACGCAGGACAATCTGAATATGATCGACTAAACTAAACGTTACTGCCATCCAGACTCATTTATTCTACCGTATTTGATGAGTGAGCGTTACTTCCTCTGCACTCCGTGACTCCTTGGTCCTCTTAAACTATTTTACTGAAACACAGCAAAGCCTCATTGCATTTAATAAAAAGCACTTTCATCGCCCTAGTTATGCCATCTGTGAAAGTCAAATTTCCCAAATACATAGTTATTGCTAATTCTCCCTGCGTCCTCAGACAAATATTGCTGCTAGGGAGCTCCATATCCAGTGATCAATCATATCACCTCTCTGAACTTGCTATGCAATTTATTAAGTGCTGAACAAATGGGCCGGAGCAGGCAAGCGGCTGTTCCCAGGGCCAGGGAATGTAAATCTAAGCAGAGTAACAAATTAGTCGGACTTAGCTCTTTTTTCCTGCTTGCATACTAAAATCGCTGGTGGCGATGCAAAGCAGCCAAGGTAGGCATTAAACTTGCAAAGGTTATGAGAGAAATTTGTATTTGCAGGCAGGCAGGCGGCCAGAAGTCGTTTCAACCAATGCGTTATGCTGCCAGTAAATGTTCCAGCTTGTTTTATTTTCCCACTTAATTACGATTTAAATATGAAAAAGCTCATTTGTGTTAACCAACTTCAAGAACGTGGTCAATAAAACATCTATAAACAGAACAGCAGGTACAGCGGAACATTTGTAGAGTTTGTGCAGCGTTTGAGACTTTCAGGCGCGAGTACACGAGCAAACCGAAAAAGATTTCCCTTTATATAAAAATGAGTCTACTTCCAAAGATAATGACATTCCCTGTGCTGAATAATGAAGACGTGTCCCCTCCAGGATGGTGTAAATGTAAAATGAAATTAATAATTGATGAACTGCATCATTGCTGCCACAGGCCCAAATATTTACTCATTATTTCCTGTGTTGGGTTTAAGCAAATAATTTAAGTTGACTTTATCAAGCCGGACACATTACACCAAACAAAATTCGCCATTATTATTTTCTCGGGTACCAATTTGAGACATTATTCAGGAACAAAGACAGCAGTGTAAATTGTGGGCAGGCTGAGTTGGCGTCTGTTGCTAATCAGGAGAGCGGGTGGCTCATCATGGATGGAAATGGCATCACAAAGCTCTTTCAACATGAATAGCAGCCTCATGCGGATGCTCCGACCCGGTTGTGAACTTCCCGGTATCTTTGGCAAACAGATGTCCCTCCGAAAACTGCAAAATGTTTGAAATCCCTCTGCTAGATTTCCTCTGTGCAAATGAGAGGAGCAGGTTCTTTCCTCCCCCCTCCTCTCCCCTCAGCATTAACACTCCCCAAACCTCACCTTTTATCTGGTCATTTAAAATTCATAAAGTGTGACTCGATGATTACTTTTACACATACTGTCTTTGACCTCCTGTCGCTTAATTATCATAAAGCTGTGCAGAGGAGAACAAGCCATCGCCTCCTCTTTTGTGCCACTGTAATTGTATTCTTAATTTTCGGAGGTGAGGAATACTGATACTGCAGCACAGACCTGATATCAGAGGGGTTACATTGTGACGAGAGGAGGGAGGGGAGCGGTTGTGCTGGAAACAAAAGGCGGCGAGGTCCAGCAGTGGCCGTCAACCTTAAACTGCACGTATGACTTAATGCTATGGTGGCCGAGTAGCCTGGAAATGGAATAATCTGCAGAAAGCCCACGTTATTGAATTCTTCCTCTGAATGAGATTTGGCGTGTTTCAGGCACATTATCCGGTTGTTCAGTCTGACGTCACTAGCCGTGTCTGGACCTAAACTACGCTGCAGGTCCATATATCAAACGATCACTATGGCATTACTGAGAGTTGAAAAACTGTCTAAAGTCTTTCATCTTTAATAAAATGATCAGCGTTCTGCTCTACCAGGTGTAACAATTGAGTTTAACATCCAGGCATCCATGAAAACAGAATTTATGACATTTAACGGAGTTAGAAGTTAGCAGGAAGTTAGCTCGCTAGCTTCTATCTAAATACAATATAGCATGTGTTGACTGCGGGGTTTTGGAAACAAATTAAGACGTACAGCTCTGCTATCACTTCCAACATAAATGAAGACAGAAAACTAAAAAGCAGTGACGTTTGTAAGGTTACTGAAGTTGGGCTAGCTGGTATATAATGATGTGCTACGTGACCGCTAGCGACACAGCTATGTTAGCATAATATAAAGAAGCTAACTTTTTTTCCACTCGATAAAAGTTAACGTGAGTGTTCTCGGTGGTCAGGAACACATATAATCGCATGGCAGGGTGCTGTAAAAGGACCAAACTTCAGCCAGGAGAACAACTGAGATAATCCACCCACAATACGAGGTTAGTCATTCATATACTGCTGCATGGGCTGGGCTGTAGTTACATCCTAAGGTTTTAAAAACTGAGCTTAAATAAATGATTAGCGGTAATAAAACCGAGGGAGGTCAACAGTGATCACTGACTGTTTTAGGAGCTTTTTGAGATTAAATAGAAGAAAATACAAAACATTAAACATGTTAACAACACAAAAGCCATATTAAACGCAGACTACTTTAGGCCCGGAAGTAGGATTCGTCATCACTGAACAACCGGATAGCCTAACGTATGCTACCCATAGAGTTTGATATGGCATACCAGAGCAGTGAAAACAGCTTTGTCTCTTTCTTACATTTCCTGTCAGGACTCAGGTGAACACACAAGACTAATAGTGTCTTCTTAAGAGGCTTTTTCAGTCATCTGTCTCACACGTCTGACAGAGTAGATGTGCTCTTCTTTTAATCAATACAACTGTAAGAGCTTCTGCTTGATGCACAGAACTGCGACTCGAACTATACAACAGCAGTGATTTTTGTATGAGACAGTAAGTACTGCTAAAACATCAATGACAGTCAGTACTGTGGATTACTGGATCACGTGAATGCCATAGACGCCATATGAGAGACGGATGTAGTCACAAGCTGTTTGTTAAGTCTCATCATGAAACCTTGAGCTGAGCGTTTTTACCATTGGCGCCCAGATGGAACGAAATGCTCATTGACTAACAACTTGTGACTGACAAGTCGTTAGCCAGTGACCCGTATCCTGGATAATCCCCCTTTCTGACTCCTCTAATGACCATAATTTACAAAATGGACCTAATGGACTATCCTATAGGATCTTAAACTAGTGAAAGAGCCCATAAAGTCATCAGGAATGTGTTTAACAGAGCAAGGGAGATGAGGGCCATTTCCCCCACAGACTTCTATACAACCGGAAGTCTTTTTGCAAGCACAAGGGTCACCCCTTGGGTGGACATGAGGGGGAAAAAATGCAGGTTTTATCCATTTCTGTCTTTGCTTCACTTTTCAGACCATCTGTCTTTTATACTATGTACGATGCAGCCACTTTGATGTCGCCCATTGTTGTTCTTTTTATGGATTATCATCAAAGAAGTTTGAAATCAAGAACCTCTGTCTTCACTTTTATGTAGCCAGAGGGAGAAAAAGGACAATGGGGATGGGAAATTGCTGCTTTTTGCTGTTTTCTTTTTTCTATTACTAAAAGTTTGATTTTCTGTGTGTAGATAAAAACAACCACATACAACTTCATTACCAGCTCTGACCTTAATAAATGCTCCTGGAATTACAAGTCTGACATCTTGTTAAAGTTTTTGCTCGACAACCTGAAACAGGTCAGTTTTCAGTGTCTATCACTTTCTTTTAACTAGGTTGCCTTTGCTATCACTCTGAAGCCTTAAGTTTCTATATAGTCAAGAAATCCCACTGTGGGATTCATTCTAATAGCTTTAATAGCTCAGAATGAATTGATAATATTTTGTTTTTGTAAAACACAGATTAGCTTTTAGATATTTAGCAGGTGTCACTTGTAGGGAAATACATAACCCTCCGTTCAGCATCCAACATTCTGATTTCAGGCATGAATTAAGCAGCAGTACAGAATTCACATCAGCAGCCTTTGGCCATCATAACCAGCTACTCATAAATGCGTAAATTTAATTTAGTGTAAAAACACATAAAAACATAAACTTCTGTTCACACATATGCTCATCACTTTACCTGGAAGCATGTGCGAATATCTTAGCTTATTCACTCATATTCACCGAGTACTATCTTGGAAGCCTGTGTTACAAACACCACCCTTTTGTGGCCGCAGCTGAATTGCAACAAATTTCTGTGCATTGTGGCATAAATAAGAAGTTTAATGGCTATCTTACAAGGGGTGTAGTTTAGCATGTTTACTGCAGCCACATTATCTATGCAAATACACTTTTTGCTTTAGCTAGCCTAGCTTGGTTAGGTAGTTTCATACACATTAGATCGCAGTAATTTGTGAAAGCGAAAAGCGAGACTTGATGCAGTCTTACAGTCAAAATGTCATTTTAGGTAACACTGCAGCTGTGCTAGCTGCTCTCTTAGGCTGTGCTTTGGTACTTTTTTTGCTGCTAGCCATTGATAAAGCTGCTTACTATCTTAATGTTTGCTAGCTTACCTGAACAAGTTAGCATGTTAAAATTTTCTAGAATACCAGATGGCTGATGGGCAGCTATCTGATTCACTGGGTTAATTAAGTAACTGATGGAACAAGATTTCACTGTCCATTTCAATAGTCAAAATTGTGGATCTTACTCTTTCCAGAGCCACAAGCACATCTAAAAGCTGTCTGCATCTGTAGCTGTTTATCAGTTCAGTGTAACATACCTGGTAAAAGTAATAATCATCTCATATAATAATCTGTATCACTGTCCGAATGGTGCAACTACTCATTTAAGACATTAAGCCTAAGTAGAGTACTAACATTATTATACCGCCATATTGCTTCACCATGCCCAGAAACCATAGTCCTGTATCAAAGTCATTACAATAACAACAAAGGTGTATTAGTAGTAACGAGCAAAACATTCACGGGACCATTACCAGCCTTCATAATTATTCTCTTTTGAAAACGCAGCTAATAGTTTTCTTCACTAGCACTTGGACCACATTTTGTTTGCAACTCTTTATTGATTTAAAGACTAACTCCACCCATAAAAACATAGACATCCAGAACAATCCAAAAGGGCTTCTCGTTTAAGAAGTAGCATCTATTGTGCTTTCGGTTTCCCCACCATATTCTGAACCCTCAAACTGGTGCCTGTCAAACAGTACAGCTTTTGCAGCGACCATTTCTAAATCCCATATAACCTTGTCAAGGTCGAGCTTTTGAAGATAACAAGATTCTGTTCTGATAGTCACAACATAGATAAGAAATATACATTTTATAATCAAATATTGATTTTTTTTCTACCTCGTTTTCAAGTGTGTGACATCAAATTGACTTTGGGGACAGCAGAGACTCATATTTTTCTACAATTGGGAAGCATCTGGGGAGCTGGATTTAAAGGGAAGTATTAGAACAAATGATTTTAGGTGATAATAATTAATACTAATAATTTGCCAGGCAGCAGCAGGCACTTGGTGTCCTGTTTACTGAACAAATCAATGTACTGATGAATGTGTGAAATGCTGATTGATCAACCAGGACATTAGCTTGATAGAATTTGTATTTGGCAAAGGTCTTGTGGGAGGGATTAACAATAATACAGGGCTTTGCTTTAGCCTATATCTGCATTTTCCCCCCTTTATTTCAGAAAACCTGACATTTCTGGTTTTTTGGCACTTAGAAATCAGACTAATGAAGCACTGTCTGTGCTAGTTTATTTGCATAGTTGTTAATTAACCTGCTGGCTCTTGGTTTTGAACTCTCTCTTCTGTCTTAGATGTTAAACCCGGAGTTTTCACATTTCCAGTTTTCCAACCTGTGGAGTTTTCCAACCTTTAGACAGAAGAAGTTGAAAATTTAAAAAAAAACTATGATTAAACAAAACAAATGTTGAATTTTCACTCTGCAAATCAGCCTGTAGCTTGAAAGACTAAACTAATTGCTGCTGTTTGCAAAGGATAGAAAATGATATACAAGGAATCGTCTGGAATTGTAAATCTTTACCTAGTAATGAAACAGCTTGGAAACTGATTGCAGAGGCAGTTTCTGCATTTTAAATCATAATATGCAGTGTTTCATGGGAACAACCTGCAACATATTTAATATGAACTGTAAAAAAAAGGGGGGTTAAACCTCAGAGAGTGTTTTCTAAGCTTAAACTTTCTTGTACGACTCAAGATTTCAGTGCTGTTCTCAGCTCCTGTTATACTAACGTGTGAATAACAGTGTACATATAATATGTTTAGAATATTTTAGCTGTCAAGAGCACAGGGAGGTGAATAAAAACAAGTGCCGCTTTTAGCACTTCGCTCACATAACCAGGCAGCACTGGGGGAATGTTAACATGGCCTCCCTGGGTAGATGTAGTTTATGTCGAAACAAGACCGTAATCAAGCACAAGGACAGGGTCTAATTATTCATCCTCCACCCCCTGAAATCTCACAGATCACATCACTGCTCCTGAATTACAGTGTTCATGGTGACCTGTCTCTGTCAGGGGCAGTACTCACTCTGACAGCACCTGGGCTACACACTGAAACACACATACACACTACTGTATGTTGTCAAAAGTATTCACTTGTCTACTTTCACACTCACATGTACTAAAGTGCCATCCTACTCTTAATCCAAAGGGTTTAATATAATGGACCCTTTGCTGCTCTTCTAGGAAGATTTTGCACATTGTTTAGGAGTGTTTATGGGAATTTTTGACCATTCTTCCAGAAGGGCATTTTTGAGATATGTAGCTAATGTTGGATCTGAAGGCCTGGCTCAGTCTCTGAGTCTCTGCTCTAATGCCTCTCAGAGGTGTTCTATCTTGTTGAGATCAGGACTCTGTGCAGGCCAGTCAAGTTCTTCCACACCAAACTTGTTCATCCATGTCTTTATGGACCATGCTTGTGCACTGGTTAGCGCGGTTATGCTAGAGTATGAAGGGGTCATCCCCAAACTGTTCCTGCAAAGTTGGGACCATGAAATTGTCCAAAATGTCTTGGTATACTGAAGCATTAGGAGCTTCTTTCACTGGAACTAAACTGCTGAGAAACCACGCCACACCATAATTAACTCTAAGTTGGTCATAATTATAATTAAAAGTGATCCTATTGGGTAAATTCGCTGGATTTATTTGGCTTTTCCATTAATGCTGAGACAGTTTCTACTTATAGGCATGATTTCTTTAGTTTCTAAAGAAAATTTAATACTGCAGCACATTGCAATATAGAGTATTTATTCAGATGTAACTAGCGCTGCGATTTATGTTTCTTATCGCATGGAAATGTTTGTGCAGATTTGTGGATTGGTAACATCTACATATCAGCTGTTGAAAAGGCAGGATACACTGATGTACACACACACAGAGACACACACACACACGCACAGTCCTCCATCTGCTTCCCCTCGCTGAGATTGATTTACCTTTGTGTCCCAGGCCTGTCGTTATCATGGGCCTCTCAGACAGGCCCGCTATGATAGCTCAGGGAAAGTGGGACGGAGGTGGCAGCAGGCGCATGATGGAGAAGAGCTTCTTATCACCGATGGAGAGATCAATCATTCTTACACTGAGAGAAAGAGGGCGAAACAGAACGAGGCGAAAAAGAGTTGCTTTGGTCTCCTTTCCTTTCAAAGGTAAATAGTTCTGCTCACTGTAACGCGGTTTTATACCTCAGGGTATTTTAACAGAAACTCGCTCCAGGCTTAAGTTAAACAGTCCCATAGATATCTGATAACATACTCTATTAAAAAAAGCAAGTATGTAACAATTCATTTTACTGGAACCCAATTTTTTAAGTATAGTTTAGTTTCATGGCAAGTTTGCTCAAAAGATTTATGACGTTTGGGAATACATACAGGAAGTCATACAAGAACTGGTGTGGTTAAAAGTTTACTAAGATTTTAAAAATAAGTGGTTCCTGACCTATAAATGTATGCTGCAGGAAACACTCTTAACTTATGACCTTTTGAATGAGTCTGTACAGTGAAATAAATTTGAGGGCTTTGATTTACATGCAGCAGATTTACTGCTAATTTAATTTACATTTAACCTGACTTAGAGCTGGGCGATAGAACGATAACGATATGTATCGCGATATAACTTTTACTCGATAGAGAAATTAAGCTATCGCGATAGACCTCGCCGCTCTTGTCCTCTTAAAAAAAAACTTTAAGAGAAAACAGATGATGGTTCCAATGCCGGAGAGATTGTCGAACGGAAGAGCCATAGAAGTTCCGTAGTGTGAAGGTATTTCGGCTATTTCAAGTCTGACAAAAAACAGAGTAGCGTGCACTGTAAATTGTGCCGAAAACAAGTCTGGAAATACAATAAACTGGTGCATGCGTCACACTGTGCGCCACGTTATTGTTTCGGTGAAATGAATTTCTACAATACTGTTAATTCTACTCTCTGCAGTGTTTAAATGCTTACATATACACACAGTTACTGTCCCTCCACACATACGACTCGGTTCTGCTTCTATGCCCCAGCTTTGTTTACTTTTTCCCACCGAGGCTTCTAGACTTCTGATTGGCCAACATTTCTGCACGGTTAGTAATCTAGCGCCACCTGCTGCTTTGGCATGTTCATAGCAGCGTTTTCCTTCATTTCTGCCTTTATGTGTGGACGGGATTATTTTTTAAAACGAAAACGGAAAATCTCCGTTTTCAAAAATACCCGTGTACGTGTGGACGTAGCCTCAGTCTCTGTCTGGAAGCGGTAATTCGTCATTCGGCTTTTGTCAGACTAAAGTAACTGTTAAAACTGTTTGAGAAGCTAAGCTATACAACAAGGAGAGATTGAGAATTTCCTTTTAGTTCTCAGTTTATTTGACATTGACAAAAGTTAGTCCGTTTTGTCTGTTCTTCTGTAAAACAAACTAAGATTTATTTTTAGAATTAATATTTTGTTTCTAAGTGGAATTGACAGTTTAGTCTGTTTCGTTTGTCCTATTTTGAAACTTAAACGCTTTAGCGGCTGCCTTTTGTGTAGTTTGCAATATTTGCCTTTATTTATCTGAAAAAGTCTCATGTTCCTTAAGTACATCTACCCTGTTGAACTTATTATGGGAAATAAATATTTAAATCAAAACAAGCTGCTGATTATTTCACATTTTACTTGTGAGCAACGGCACATTTAAATCTTACATATAGTTATTTGGCTTATATCGTGATAGATATCGTTATCGCCTGAAATGAAAAAAACATATCGTGATATGAAAAAATCTCATATCGCCCAGCTCTAACCTGACTTTAAGTCCTGCATGCAGCTATTGTGAATTCATGCAGGGAGATACCTCTTTAACAGCAGCTATGTTTTATAAGCGTTACCCACATACCTTTAGCACATAAACCTAACCTCAAAAGACTTCTACAGGTATTATTTTGTAACAGCTGATAGTTTAAGTAAAATGAAAAACATTTTTTGGCATGTTGGTTCTGTATCAACATTTGTGATGTGATGCTCTTACTGTAACAGTGCATAAGTATCCATTTCAGGAGCTGAGGTTGATAGTATCCTCAGAGGATGGGTGATAACACTGCAGTTAAAAACTGGAGCTTCCAGAGGGCAAATAAAGTAGAAGCAGATTATGAACAATCCAGACATGAGTTGACTTCTTTTACTGTTACGTGGATAGACGGTGTAGACTTTACTGCCACTCTGGCAAGACTTTTTCAGTACCGTCTGTCACCATGAAAATAAAAAACTACCAAGCTGAGTTTCATGGATCTCGCTGCATAAACAAAACACACAACCCACACATCCAGTGTACGGTTCATGAACTATTAGTCAAAGCATCTTATGACGTGCATCAACCGCATACTTTTTTGTACCATACCGTCTGACTGTGATTAAGATAATACGTCTACCCTTTTCAGACGTGACACATTTGGCGCTGCCCAGCTTGAAGAATAGCTGTCAGATAATAGTGTTTAAGAGTCTCACTGTGAGTTCTACCATGCGTCGTTCCCGTCAGAAATAACTGTAATCGCCGAGCTCTTAGAGCCTTTGAGTATGATGCTGTGAAGACACAAGTATTTGTACCCAGCATAATGATCCTTTATGATGTGCATAGACACGGCAATAAATGTGGCAATACTCCTATAAATGTGCTTTCTATTAACTTTAATATCTTCTTCCTTTCTTTCAAAAGCAAGACAAAAATAGTAATTTCACAGAATTTATAGAACAATAGGCGTTTGATAATATTTTACATTGCATCTTCTCTCTTAGCTTTTTATTTGTTGTATTAAGGATTTGTAAGGAGTACTTTGGTATCTTTGTTGGTTTGGTGCAGTTGACTCACTTCCACCTACCTACTGCTGGCAAACTGCAAAAAACCCACCAGTGACACATTTGGAGATTCATAATGAAGAGGCAGATGGCCTCTGCTGATGACCGTGATGTTTGTATGATATCTCAACTGTAGCCTTTTCACTAAATGATGGTAGTTTTTCAAGGGGAGAGCTTAGAGCGATAAACGAACACATGTAGAAAACACTACATTTCTCTTCGGTCCTTTGTGAATTAACTAAATATGTCGATATTATGTTAAAGATTTGTAGCCTGTGGCTTAAACTTATTTAATTTGATAATATTATTTGGGATTCGCATCACCAGAATCACCTGTCAAAAATGTGCCTCACAGAGATTTGCAGTCCAAACAGGCTATTACATTTCATACATTTCATATCATTCGGCTTACTTGGCTTGTATCTTGAAAGGATTCCTCTTCTAGGAGAGGGATGAAATTATATCTTATAATTGTCTTGTTAACAAACAATATTAGGATATTAGGTAGGGAGATGGATTAATCTGATCCTGGGCAGCCTGGAGCTGAGCTTCATTATGTATATTTATAAAATATATCTGTACATGTTATATTGGATCTAATAGCTCTATAAAAAGAGAATATAAATCATAGCAACTTGTGAATATCAAATATTTAATGGGGTTTCCCTTCATACTGTCAGTGGTTTTCTCAAAAGGGACCTCCCAAATAATGAGAGATAGTGAGATTATACAATGCGGAGCTCACAGGCACGTCACTGCATCTTTCTTTGTCTTTAGACAATAATTCTGATGGCAAAAGAGCCAAACGGGACAGGCGAAAAAAAAGAGAGAGAGAGAGATTATACAATGCTTTGATCTTCCTAAAGTCAATTTATTTTTATATTTGTCATGCATGTTTCAAATCACGAAACAAATTTTATATCAGCCTAAAAGTAAATGCAAAATATGCTTTTTAAATTATGTTTTTAAACAGTTTTCCCCAAGGAAAAACACAGCGTTTTGAAAACGCTCTCGAAAACGAATACATTTGAAAACTGTGCGTTCGCGTCGCAGTGTGGACTGTGAAAACGGAGACCTTTGAAAACGATGACGCATTTTAGTCATGTGATGCTGTCATGTGACCAATTAAACTAAGATAGCGGAGGGCATTATACAGCAGTTGTTTTGTTTGCTCTCAATATTGACAGCCTTATTAAAGATTAATATCAGTCTGTACATGCTCCAGATAGCTGTACTTCAAATTCTGCACAGGACTGGAACGTAAACGTTTTCGGTCGTTTCAATGTGGATGCACAACTCTGTGAAAACGACTGAAAACACCGTTTTCAAATCTATCCGGGCTAGTGTGGATGTAGACTTTGGGTACTCTGGCTTCTACCCACAATCCAAACACGTGCAGTTAGTTTGATATAGGTTAATTAGTGAATCTAAATTGCCCGTAGGTTTAAATAGTTGTAGCATTGTGACAGACTGCCTCTCACTCTGTGGTAGCTGGGATAGGACTGGATGGATGTCATGTGGTAGCACACAGACACACACTCTTTATACAGCTGTGATGAGCTTCACTTTGCTGTCACTTCATTAAGGGTCCATATTTACAGAATGGCATTTAAACTATTATCACTTTTTAAATTTTGAATGGCTACACAACTAGCTGCGGCATTTACAGTGAAGTAATGTAATGCTAAAGACCCAGTTAAACATCTCTATCCCATCCATGGAAACCCTTACAACCACATTTGTCCAAAAGCAAAGGAAGGACAGGTGAGTGAGTGCTATGCTTGGGAATTAAAGTTGCACATAAAGTGCAAATGTGCTTAGATTTGCCAGTATGCCATTAAAAATAAAAACAGCATGTGTGCACATGTGACCCTTCCAGATGGTCAGGCTCACACACCTGAAGTGCAGCCAATCAGAAGAAAGCTGACTTACAGGGATAGTAAAGGGAGCTAAAAGTCTTTAGTTTAGAAAGAAGATCAACTGTGATCAACTGCATTAAATCCCACAAAAATGCTTTAATAATGAAAGAAAATGGTACACTGGCAGAATGTGCAGCACAATGAGCAAGCTAGATACAATTACATTACAGTTACACTTTGTTTCACAGAGGCATTATCCTGGTGCTACAGCAATGCATGCTGCAACTAAACAGTAGTACCACAGTTGTTGATGTGCGCACCACTGTTATGTGGAAGGTGCTAGGCCATAGATTTTAGAGGTAGGTTTAAGGCAGTACTAAATAAGAAATATTAGAACCCAAGCCTGAGTGATGTCATTTCCACATTTGACAGTGACACGAAATTGCACTGAGAAAAATGTTGTCATTGTTTCTTTGTTGCACACTCCAGAGCACAGAGTTGCCATGTCGATCACACCATTCACACAAAAACACGAGCACTTTTCACAAACATGGAAGGAGACAAGGACACTTCTGACACAGAGGGAAGGACACAAGGAAAAAATATGCATATGGATAGTGACTAGGACACTAGTGACACAGAAAGAAAGAGACAAGGACACATTTTTATCAGAAGGAAGGACAAAAGAACAATTTACACAAATGGAAGAACTTCAGGAAACTTTTCACAAAGAGGCTGAAGGAGACAAGGACACATTTCCTCCAAAGATAAGGAAGCAAGGACACCATTCACACAGAGGAAACTAGACAGTGACATGTTTTTCAAAGAGGGAAGGATATAAAGATACTGTACACACAAAGAGAAGAAGACAAGGATACTGTGCAAACAGGGAAGGAAACAAGGGCAGAAATGGATAGAGGCCATGACACTGGTCATCCAAAGTGTAGGAGACAAGGATGAAATTAAAAAAAAAAAAGAAATTCCCTCTCACCCCTGCGGGTAGTCTTTACCCTTCAAGCTCCGGTCCTCTACCAGAGGCCTGGGAGCTTGAGGGTCCTGCACAGTATCTTTGCTGTTCCTAAGACTGCACGCTTCTGGAGAGAGATCTCGGATGTTGTTCCTGGGATCTGCTGGAGCCACTCACATAGCTTGGGAGTTACTGAACCCAGTGCTCCGATTACCACTGGGGCCACTGTTACCTCCACAGATACATATACAGGTATAGATACATATATGCACACAGAGCGAAGGAGACCATGACACTATTCAAACACAAGTCTAAGGAGCTTGGAAAGAAAAGCGTCTGGACTTCTTTAGGTTGCTTGAAACCAGCAACCTAAAGAAGTCCAGACGCTTTTCTTTCCAAGCTCCTTAGACTATGATGACCTGGATGACTGAGAACCTTCACAGACATATTCAAACACAAGAACACTTCACTCAGAGCAAAGAGTCAGTTACAACTTTCATATAAAAAGCATGAGAGAAGGACACTACTTGCACAAAAAAGGGAGAAAGTTCAAGTATTCTCAGGGACAAAGATCCAAATCTGAGACAGTAAGTGACCGGAGAGATGGAGCTTTCAGGATAGCTGATGATCCAGCAGAGGATTAAATAAAAGATTTGTGTAAAACCTCTGATGTCATTGTCAAACATTCACGCTCATGGACAGGATCAGACATGTGTGGTCAAAGTTGGCACAAGTTGGCTCTTTAAACTAGAGAAGATGTTGACTTCAAACATTTGTGAGCTTTGATTTTCTTACTGGCCTGTTTTCAACTCTAACATGATCTCAGCTCCAAATATAAGAGCCAAATTGTAAAACCAAACACTGAATTTAACCTTAATGTCAGTAATGTAAGGTTGTTGCTTTTTTGCCAAAGTTTGTGGCAGCAGCCATTAATAACAATAAATGCTTTTTACAGCCAGTATTCAGCACTGAGCAATACTTTCAGATGAATAATGCCACCTTATTGTCCATTATTGTCTCTAGCTTTCTGTGCCGTCCAGCTGTTTATGCAGTCTGCAAACATTACTGTGCTCTAACAGTTGGAGCCAAATGTGGAAGGACACAACGCCCAAGGGTGATTTGTTTAACTTTGAAAGGTTCTTTGGTTTGTGTTAGATTTGCTGCGAGCGATGCAGCAGCGGATCATCTAGCCTGCTCTCTCAAGTGGGTAGCAGCCAACAGAGCCTGGGCGATGCGCGTGGGTAGAGAGGAAAAAGATAACCCCACCAGGGACTAAACGACAGTCCTCATTTAGACTTAGGCACCAAGCAGGCCAGCCATTTAGCAACAGAGAAACAAAAACTCCATTAGGTAATTTTTTCTCTCTCTCATCGACTCTCTGGGGAGTGTGTTTTTTTTCCCTCTAACCAGCAGAGAAGGGTTAGATGTATCTCATGAATCAAATTACAGTGCCTTTAATCCTCTAAAGTGAGGGTCGCAGGAGGCAGATGAGGAAGCACAAACTAAAGAGGCAGATGACAGAGGGGAAAAAATAGGGGATGGGTAGATCCTGTACCAGGTAGCAGACAAGATTAATCTTTGGTGGCGGGGTGCTATCGTGCAAGCTGTCAATCTGCACAGCTGGATGTTGCCTTTTCCCTATAGGGGTAAGGGTAAATAGAGCACAGATGGGGGCTTCTTACCTCCTTTCCTTATCCATTCCTCCTAATCCAGCCTAAGCACTTAACCAAAATGGTGCGGAGAAGAAGATCACCTGGGTCTGTGGGGGATCAAAGCCGCTTCAGCGAAAATAAGAGAAGTCTCGAGGAGGGAATAGCTGATGTAACAAGAAGAGGTAGATTAGCATTAAATTCTTGACAGATGCAGAAGGAAAAAAAAGTTTCTTAGGCGTTGGCAGTAATCTTCCCCGTGAATCACAGCCACTTCTGGATTTGTCGCTAATGGCAGGTATACCTGCATAAGTACCCATCAAAGAAAGCGTCGTTCTGCCAAATGAAAAGAGTGATTATTACGTTTACGTTTCTGAAAAGGCAAGCAGGGCAACGGGGAGTGTTGCTGAAAGGATCCAAAGTAACCTTAAAAGAAAGGATGGAAGATATTCTTAATTTAGCAGATGGCTCCAGGCCAGAGCGACCCCTCCAGTCATATTTCAAGCCACACATTGCAATGTATTTTGACAAGCAAATTGCTTGCCTCTTCGCTGATAGCTTCTCACTTAAATAATAAATTCTAAGTAGTAGCAACAGAAATAATGCATCTTGCAAAGTGACATGGATAAAAGAGTTATCACTGATAGGGGACACAGACTTCCTGGAAGCAGTCACGAATCAATCAGTCAAGATATTGAAACTGTATGTGGGACTGAAGACTGAGAGTCTGCAGTCAAGAAAGCAAATAGGAATTCTGATCTGATCCTTGCACTGTTTATCCTGTGGTGGAATAATGTGTCTGCCAGATTCCACAGGATTCCAGTGATACTCTCGAAAAGACGAGCCATTCCCAAAGTTATTAGGATTCATCAATGCAGCGTGCCAGAGATCATCTGTGCAGTAGATGTTGAGATATTTCACTGTAAAAATCACAACTTGGTTCCCCTCTACACTAAAGTTAAGTCTGTAGGCTTTTGCAGAGTCACATATTTTTTTCTTATTTTGCCTCTGTACACCACCAGAGAGAATTTTACAAGAAATAATTCAAATGTAATTGAAATGCACACTTTCAGCTTTAATTTAAGCGGTTTAACCAAAGTGTTACATTCATTTTTAAGAATTGCTGACATTTTTATGTACAGTCCCTCATTTTCAGAGACAATCACTGGCGTGTCCTGATACTGTTGGAAGTGAATGAGGTCACTGAAAATCCCAAATAAACAACAATCTGGTATATTTTTAAAGACACTGGATGCAGTGGTTAGCCCATCTCCAAGCAACCTCAAAACCACAGTAGACAACTAAAGTGGATGATCACAGAATACTTTCCTCGAATAAGAAAAAGCCCTTCATAACATCTAGCCTGTAGAGCTCCTGGTGAAACTAGGTCCCTACTGTTTAATGATGATATGAAAGCTCATCGAAGTAGCATCATGGAGTCTTAAGTGTACAAGACTGACAAAACTGAAGACAGAGAGTCCCAACAACCATTAGCAGCTGAAAGTGGATGCAGTAAATGCCCGTCAGAGCGCCTAAACGGCGGAATCATAATATTTTTAATGTCCATGGGTCCCTATATTTTAGTCCAAAAGCCTACAGATCTAATTGTATTTGGCTGTATACAAACAAAAACTCTGATCTTACTATTAAGATTTAAATGAAAATACAAACTTTTTTTATGTTTGGCTGAGGTGGAAAAGTTTGCATAGTGATAAAAGCAAAATGTACGCGAGCGTGATTTAAATGGTCAAAGAAGCTTCCACAAAAGTGATGAAAAATAGTAGATGGAATCGTCGGACCTCTGTGGAGCACTGAGGAGACTGTAACCTTCCTCAAATGACTACATGAAATCAACAGATTAATGCTACCTGCTGTTTATCTCGGTAAGCCATCTCTTAATGGAATGGGTGGAAATGTGAAGTCATTTGCATTTTATACTGTGGCTTTTCACCACATTTTGATGAAAGCGCTGCCAGAATATTCTGGCTATCACTTAACTCGTGTTTGATCAACACCAGTATCAGCTTCAAAAATCTCCTATCAATCAAGTTATAATCCATCCTTTACCTGTCAAGACAAATTTCTAAAGCCTCAAAGTACTACACAAGGAAAAGCCAAGAGGCCAAAGAGTGGAATAGTTTGGAAAAAGTGTCTTTGCAAATAACTTAGTAGTTGTTGCTCCACTGCAGTCTTGTCAGTTATGTATTAAAATTGGAACCAACATAGTTTAAAAGTATGTATTTAACTAAATGTGCACAAAGAATAATTTAGAAAGAAGAAAAAGAAAAAAGCATATAAGGCAGGCAGGAAAAGAGTTTGGCACATCATAGCAAGGTTTGTTTGTCTGCCATCTATCTGTGGACCGGAACAACATTTGACTGGACAGCCTGAGGTGATAGGAGCACTGAGAAGTGCATGCTGATAATGCAGCCAAATAGACGCCGATCATTATCTACAGTACAGCTTATGATGGGCAAAATCAATAGCAGGGAAGAGAAGAGGCAGCAATGCAAAAAGATTAAATAAAGTGAACGGACGCCATTTTTGAGAACTTTGAGATATGCTGTTTGAAGGAGGAAGTATGAAGCGTACTCACAGAGCACCTGACGGTTTTTCTCTTCTCAGATTAAAAATCAGGCCACGCGCTCGCAGTTTTGAGACCTGATAAAACAAACAACCTTGCATCGGGCTTACTACTCCATCACGGCCCTCACTATTCGGCAGACTCGTAAAAACAGGGCTGCGGTGTATGGATGCGACCAATTTTGGTACAGCGGTCCATATCGTTGAAGACTTTGAAGAGGAAGACATTTGACACAGCATCAAAGAATGAGAAAGGAGGAAAAGACGAATAAGGTGGCAAATTGCTTGATGTTAGCCAACATGAAACAAGAGGGCAGATTCAGCGTCACCGTCATCAGCTGCCCAAAGGAGCCCCCCGGACTCAGAATGGGCTAATTATAGCATTATGTGGATGATGATGCTGTTTTGTTGCCCCTAAAACTAATTACAAAGTCACCCCAAACCCAGAAAACACACGTTTCGGTCGGTTACTTTGATCTCTTCTTGCATGATGTAAGGACAACACATCCCATGCTTTCACAGCCATGTGGCTTTCAAAGAGTTGTAGCTGTTCCAGGCCAGTCATTTGTATACATAGGGAATGCATTTGAAGCAGCCTGTGTGGTAGACTTTGGGTCCCTATTATCCACTCAGGGCTCCTGTTCACATAATTTAATTCTGGATGAATAAAATGAAAGGAAAGCGCAATTAGTGAGTAAAGCCAGAGGGATAAAATTTGCTTCAATAGCAATAGCAATGATTTTCACAGTGGTCTAAATTGTACAATATGACCTTTTTTGAATGGTGTATGTGCCTTTTTTTTTTGCTACAGCCCTGTATACATATACTATTTGGTTTTCAGTTGATCAGAAAATACCAAAACTCAATTCAGCAAAACTTTTGATGAAAGCAGACTGATAAACTGCTTCCTGGTGATAACAGCCTCAGCGCAGAGGCTTAAGAGAATAGAATTTCTGCTCTACAGTGTATAATTTCGTGGAGCGGCACAGTCTGTCCACTTGTTCAATTTCCCTGTGTAAGCATTAGAGAAGAGGCTAAAAGGCTCAAAGATTTGGAGCAAGCTGACGCCATATTTTCTCTCAGTAAGATTCTTAGCAAAGAGAGTGGGAATGCTGAAGTCTGTCGAGGGTTATGGTGAACAAGAGGACCGAGGTGAGCTTCCCACAATGGCTGGTTCCAGTGAACAACCAAATATAACGGGATAATGGTGCGTTCGTCTGAAGTGTAGCTAAAATTTCGGGGTTTTAATGTAGTTGCGGGACCCTTAAATTACTTCATACATTCTATTAGCTTTTTTGGGACCTTCACTTTTTGCAGGGCCCACGATTCATCGTCTGACTGCTCATGGAACAATTGTGAATATGAGACAAAAGTCAAAAGAAAGCTGAATACCACAGACAAGTACAGCTAAGTTGTTGCACTATTTTTGAACACAGAAAACTAATGAGCACAGCTGTTTTTTTTTTACATTTTTGTTAATTTTCCAAGTTCACAAAACTGTTATTGTCTCTGTAAGTCTATGTTATATATTTCAGTTACAGCTAGTTTTAGTTACAGTGATCCCTCGCTATAACGCGGTTCACCTTTCACGGCCTCGCTGTTTCACGGATATTTTTGTGCAATTTTTCATGGTTGTTTTTTTTTTTTTGTTACATTGCATTGTGTTCTGTCTCCTGATTGGCTGTAGACCATTGTCAATCAATCTTATGCCGTGTCTCCTGTACAGTACAGATTGCGTTCAGCTTGTCAAATTTACATTAATCTTTGATCGCTCGTGTGACTCAGAAGTGCTGCACTGTATGTTTGTAAGTTTTCTCCTCAACAAACACAACAACATCGACGTTTCGCACCATCAAAGGCACCTGAGGTAGCAAAAGGCAGAGGAAGATGCTAACCATCGCACAGAAAGTTGGACTTCTGGACATGCTAAAGGAAAGTAGAAGTTACCGTATTTTTCGGATTATAAGGCACATTAAGCGAAACAAAACAGTCAGATAAGTCAAACTTTACTCAACTCATTCTTCTTGCTTCCTCCACGTCGTACCATCGATTCATTAATGTTGAGTTTTCTGGCAGCTGCTCTATTCCCATGTTCTGGACCTGAAAACAGGGTTTAATCTTTGGTTTCCTTCTATAATACTGGACTTATTTTTCTACGAAGGTTTGAACTTTGAGAGTGTTTAAACACGAGAGAAAAGTGTGAAAATGTTCACTCCTGTCTGACAAAACTGTATAAAGTGTGTAGTGCTTTACAGCCTTACAACATCTATAATAACTGTAAAAGAAAAAAAAAGAAGTTGCTACTTCGCTGATTTCACCTATCGCGCATTATTTTTGGAACGTAACTCCTGCGATAAATGTGGGACCACTGTATTTTAGTGTTAGTTAACTGTAGCAACCTCACAAAGAGGGATAATATCTTAGATTTTAATTAGATTTATGTAGCATCTCTCAGGATGTCATGGTCCTGGGCCATGTTGGCCCAGTATTCTTGGTTCCTTGTATTTTCGCTCCTTATTTAGGCCATGTTTTCTGAGGTGTCCTGTTGTGGTGTTCCCTAAGTGTTTTCCCTTTGTGACTCTTACCCCCTTTGTGCCCCTCTGTGTATTTATGAGCTTTCGTCTCTCTTTGTGTTTAGTCCATGTTTCCCCCAGCCTGTTATGTCTGTGTTCTCCCCGTGCTCTCTCTCCTCCTGTCTGAACCTCTGTGTACTTCCTGTTTTACTTTGACAGTCTCTCGTCAGTATGCGTTATGTTGTGTTCACTCCTGCCCTGTCTCGTTATGTTTATCAGTGTCACCTGTGTTCCCCACCTGTGTGTAATCTCCCTGTGTTCTCTGGGTGTTTAAGTTGTATTTTCTGTCTTAGTAATCGCTGGTTCGTCTGTGTTGTTTCCGTATGTATTTCCCCGGACCTCCCTGCATCCTCGTTTCTGGTTTGTGTTATTAGTTCTACCCAGTTTAGGTTTTCCTGTTTCATGGTACCCACACCTTTGCTGTTTGTATTTTCGGTTGTCAAATAAACACTCATCTGCACCAGAGCTGCCGCATTTTGGGTCCTATTTCAACTCCACACGGCTTGCCCCGCAAACCGTGACATAGGAACTCCAGTCGAGGGCCTCGGTTAATACAGGAACTGTTACCTTGTGTTGAATGAGGGAATGCTGGTGTGTCTGTTGCCGCTTCATGCTCAGAGTCACTCTAATAACTTAATATCTGGAATTCTAGAAATTTGTAATAGAAGGGCGACAAATTGTATGTGACAGGGGGGTGGATATTCTTCCATAATGGTCGGCTCCTCTTCCACCTGACCATGATATCAGTCATTGGTGATGCCACGGGAAGAGCGAATGACTGGATTATGAAGCAAACCTCCAACCCCAGTGTCAGTGTTTGGGTGTAAAGCATAAGGTTTATATTTTTAACTGGTAGTTAGCACCTCAGGATGTTATCAAGTAACACCAAATAATTTAATGAGTAATAAAAGAGTTTCTATGGGGAATAAATAAGTAATAATATAATTTAAAAAGTCATATGTAATAAATTAAACTTTAATCTCTCATTTGAGTATTTGCACATTTGTTTCAATGTTACACTCACAAAAAGAAGATTACATTTTTAAGACTGTATCAGGTTCCTAATGCATCATCTTTTAATGACTCTAATTACTCATCTGCTTTTGTGCTGGTGCATTTCAGCAGTGACATAAGATAAAAATAACTTATAGTCATAGTTTAGTCTTTAACCACCTGTTCCCTGATAAATGACTGTATAATTACAGTTATGCCAGAGAAAGTTGGTGCGATGACCTGCAAAATTGTGGGGGGTCAGCTGCAGGTGTACACGAAGCTATGAGTACATATTGTACAAGTTTCCGAGATACACTGAGAACTCCTGCACCCACTCTGGGAGAAAACAGCGATATATGTAGGAAACCTCAGCTGCTACAAACCCATCCCAGCAGGCTGGACATCAGGCTTCATCCCAGCGGACTGGGAGGCAGTCTTCAGGCGGAGCTGCCTGGTTAGTGGGAACAGAGGGGAGGCTCATTAAAAGTGATCCTCTTGTCCACTGCAGCCTGATCACTTTCAGCACAGCTATCCACTGCAGGTTCCTTTGAAGAGGTGGGCTTAATCTCAGGGCTGAAACGTTGTCATGGGTTATTGCTAATGAGAGAGAGATCGCAAGAAAGTTCTCTCCATTGAGATGTCCTGGAGTCCAAGAGGTGATGGTAGGCTCGGGAACACTGAGAGTTGATTTACCCACATGTAACTTTTAAGAGTCTTTTTTTTAAGTCTTCAAATGACTCAGGAGACTCTGCATTAAAGAATTTATTTATTTATGGTGCCAATATAGTTGAACTTAACCTTTTAACCTGTTTAGCTTTTACACAAGTGCATGTATTAAATGCACTGAATTAAATGGGTGGCTTTTATAGGCTATTCTTAGTTATTAAGTCACAACTTTTAAAGACGCATCGCCAACATTTGTCTTTAAAAGTTAAGTCATGAAACATTGCAGAGATCATTTAGTCTACCTTGCATGGCTGTAGCCCTGATTACCCATTGTTTCAAACTGGGTTGTTTTTAATTAATCTGATCTTGGCTTTGAGTTCCAGCCACACTGAACTGCTGCTCAATATGGCTGCACCTGAAAACACAAAAATGACTCACCTGCACTATATTGCCAAAGGGATTAGTCACCCATCCAAAGCACTGAATTCAGGTGTTCCGGTCACTTCCATGGGCCAGATTGCTTCTACGAATGTTTGTGAAAGTACAGGTCGCTATCAGGAGCCAGGTACCAGCGTGGTACCGTGAAAGAATGCCAGCTGTCTATAAAATCCAGTCGTGAAATTTCCTCATTACTAAATATTCCAGAGTCAGCAGTTGGTGATATTATTCCAAAGATATGGTACTCAGGTTTGAATGCACAGTAACTCATTAGTTTGAAGATGGGCATGTGAAGAAGACCTCTATCTGTGGACGTAAGGATCCCGTTTGGAGAATATTTGGAGTTGATCGACCCTAGAAATAAGCCCATGAAACTAAGAACTGAAAATTTAAACTGATACCCAAGCCTAACTGGAAGCAGACGCTTTAACGCTGGGGTGAATTTGTGAAAGTGCGTTGAAAGGCTTGAAGCAATATTTTGATTATTCGATGCTTTAGCACTTAAACCCCCACGGACTGCCATTTGGCTTTTCTACCTTTAGACAGACAAAAAATAAAGCCTTACAATAGTCTGAGCAGGAGGAGAAGAAGACATGAGCCAGCATCTCCAGTTCACTTTTTGACACTAGCAGGTAGAGACCACGGCAGCACGGCTCTGCTAATTCAAGTCACAGATCTGTACCTGTCAACTCTCTTTGTACTGCAGCGTTCTTAATGCTATTATCTGACAAACAGCATTGCTTGATTTCCCATTACATACATTACATCCCTTTACATATACAAACAAACCACCCGAGAAGTCTGTGCTCCAGATCTCATTTTGTTACTGTTACGTATCTGTGATTAGCATGCATCTGTGTTGGTGCCATGCATGTGTCCAGTCTGCAGAGGCAACTTTGCAACCATGCTTGCTAGCTTTAGCTGATAACTTAGCACAGATTTTATTGCTGAGATTTCAAAAGACGGCTTCACTAGCCATTAGTCTCTATCACAGATGTGTGATATGATATATCCTGTAAGAACATGATGAACGTGATGGATCATCTTTTGCAATCAGTGGTTGCTGATGCCAAACGTCCTTCAAATACAATGAAAATAAATTTAGAAAGTAATTGTGCGTACAATTACCAAACCCCAGATTTATGCCTGTGGTAAGTTTAAAACACTGTCAATTAAACAAAAAATCCGCACAAAAAAGTTCTTGTTTTGGCCTCAGTTTAATGTTTTAGAATAGATTTGCATTCTCTGTATCTTATTTACAATTTCAAGTTATTAGAAAGTGAACCTTTAATTTTCATTTTGAGTTTTATGAGTGTTATTCTTTTACCTGCTGCCTATTTGCGCTCATGCCGCGCAATAATCCATATTTACCTTTTTTCCTCTTCTGGTTTTGTGCCTGTGAGACAGCTTCAGGGCTCCCTTTGCCTTTCCCCGCTCCCTGAAGAACCAAGAAAGACACTGCCGTCTATTCTCAGAGATACCTGTGCTGTATGTACAAAGAGTCGGTGCAGCATAAGTCACATCCCTGGAGGAAACAGTGGGTAAAAAGAGAGGTAGGGAGGGATTAAAGCGGAGAGTAATGATGTCGGGGTAAGAAGTAGTAGAGTAAGATCCAACGTGAAAACATATGCCGCAGCTAGAAGAGACGTGTGCATAAATACACCGTGTTTCATCGTTTGATAAAAAACAAGCCTAGATGCACATCCTTCTGTGCGGAGATCACACGCGTACACAACGCTGCGGGATAACAACGTCAGAAACTCTTTAAACAACCAAAAGCAAAAACACGCAAACACAAGCTTAGAAAATTGAGGGTGGAGAGTGATCAGCGGAGAGTATTCTTGCCTGCCCTGGTTTCACATATAAATGACTCACAAGGGAAAGATGAGAAAAGGTGAACGTTTTGAGAAATGTAGGACGAGCCGAAATACATCTGAAGATGTTTCCTTTGCTAAAGTAGCACACGTGGGGACTCGGTTCGTTTCTTTAACGTCTAACAGGGACAACGGTAGCCTGCACAGCTTTGCACTTTGATTAAAGCTAAGTGGGCGCTCGCTGTAATCCTTGAATCCTTTTTAGTCTCGGTGGGATTTAGGTGAGAATGATTTCCTCTCAGCAGTGAGATTTGCGGTTGCTCGCTCTTTGTTTGGGATGAAATCTCAGTGTTTACTCAATCATTCTTCACATGCTTCGCAGCAGGAATTTTGGGTATATCAAAGTGCCAGAAAATCTGCCCAGTCACCTGAAGTTAAATACGGAGCTAACAGCAGCCGAGCTAGAGTCTAAATGTGTAAGAGTTTTGTTTTTTAAGTGATGTGAAATCAGCACTGTGCACTGCAAAAATGATCACTCACTGATCTCAATGTGCACCAGTGGCACTTTTTTCTCCCTGCAGGAACATCTGGCTAATTACTCCGCCGCAATAACATGACAGCAAGGCTAACGGTGAATCTGAAAAGTTCAGACATGACCAAACAGAGACGTTTATTGGCTCAGAAGGGTGATTTACGATGCTTCACTGGAAGGACTAAATCATCTCCGCTTGTACGTGTGCGCCTCTCGCCACGGGAGAGCAGCTGAGAGGACAGTTGATTGAAGTCTTAAAATGTTTGTCGAGAATAAATAAGCTTGACTCCTTGACATTATTTTAAATTCCAACCATTTAACCGAGTGCTGAGAGGGGCTGTGATTAATTGGAGGAAAGTGTGCAGCCAACAAACGAGGGATTATTTCCCCACAGATTTAACAGCGCAAGCATTAACACGGCGCTGTCATGTCTGTCTCCAGACTGTAAACCCTATGGTGTCTCACTGCGCTTTCTCAAAGGAACAGGTCAGCGGCTACGAGAGATCTGACCCAGTCAAAACATCAGACGGAAGGAATGCCGGTTCATTTGCCTCACGCTGAAATTAAAGTGGTTAAAATGAATCCCTCATGGTTTCTTACTTCATTCTTGCATGACATGGGAAAGGATAATAAAAATAATAGACGGGATATTAGCCTACTGATGGGAATTCTGCTTCAACTGCTTTTTCCTCTTGAGGATCCAGTCACACATAAAAATTTGTGTCCTTGTGCGGCCTAGCAGGATGGAGGGAGGTGCATTCAAGACTCTGGCCCACAAGTGAATCGATCATTTAAGACAGCACTCCCCAACTCCAGAGACGTTTGGTACCGTGCCCTGAGAGTTGAGGCTCGGGTGGGAAATTTATGGTTTTCGGGGTTTTTATCGTTAACTCGGTTTCCCTGGGTGTTGTAGTTGTGTGTTTTATTTTGAAAGAAATATTTACGCGTTATCATAGCGACCAGAGCGGATGTTGGATGGTCCAGCCTTCAGAAGTACGTCACGAGCTGTCTCGGTGCAGTTTAATAAACTCAGCTGGGCCTCCTTGCGATCTACAATATAACAGGACACTGCGGTGAATTTTTGATCATCTCACACTTCTGTTTAATCAGTTTTCCGTTTATTCAGCTGTGTGAAAACCATGGAGGAACCCACCCGAGGGATTAATAGAGTTTTATTTTATCTAATCTAAGAACTTTAATCTCAGCCAAAAAACCGATTTACTCACAAACAAATAAAACACTGAAAAAAGCCCAACAATAACATTTTTAATTTATCTAAGTGACTTATACATCAGGTGTAACCTGAGTAGCGAAAGACTGTGTGAGTTAGCTGTTAGCTGGTGGGTAACAGAGATCTCTTTTGCAAATATGTGATGTCTTGATGAACCAAGCAGATATTTGAAGTTTACACAGCTACATTCTCGCATGAAAATATCTTAAAACTTTATTTTGTGACCCAAAAAGAGTAATAAGAGTAATATTGAAACTTAGTAGCGGCCGCCATTGTTGGAAACTGGAGTTTGGCTGGGCCGCGCTATGAATTCTGGGATATGGTAGGCCACAAAGGACACACCCGACCCATCCTTCAAATCAGGTGGAAAAGGAGGGCGCATTTGTCGGCTACATTTGGAGTCTATGAATTTGGACAGCCTTCGTCGCGTCGCTGTGACGTAATCGGCCTACAAATGTGGCCTCAGGAGGATGCAGCCCATGAATTTGGACACCTCTAATGTTGTTGGTGCATTTCAGGAGGACGCTGCTAATAAAGTTACACAATTAGCGTTTATTCTTATATTTACAAAATACCACCGTTTTCTTCTTGGTCGTATCATTTTATTTTGTTGTATTTATCGCGACACCTTAAAGGCTGGTCCGTGAAAATGTTGTCGGACATAAATCGGTCCATTGGGGACCGCGGATTTATGACATTACGCACTGGTTTGTGCATGTTTTTTGTCAACTGACAGCAAACTTATGACATTTAACATACAAATGTCACACTAGGTTAGTGTCGCACCATCTATATACAGTGTTGTGCTGTGACTTTTGCACAAAGTTAAGCAGGGAAAATTTAAATTATTCCTATTAAAAATAATTTTATGTTTGTTTTTTGTTTGTTTTTAAGTTGCTTGATAATAACAGTGTAATAATAGTTTATCCTTCAGGTCGACTCCATGGTTTACAATACCCTCAGCACTATCTGCAACACATGTAAGAGAATAACATCGCACTGTCCAGACACTCAGTGTGTTCACATTAAGTTATTAACTAGCTTGTAAGATACACTGCTATGGAGATAACATCACTTTCTCCAACATACTGTATGTATACAGTATATATAGAAAATACTTGCCCTCATACCAGTGGTAGAGTTTATTTACTCTCAGAAAATTGATATCTGCTGGGCTCTAGTTCCTTCAGTTATTGCTTAGTTGTTTGAAATGGGCCTTTTGAACTCGAAACATCCACTGATATTATTTCTGCTTTAAGCCCACCTCAGCTGGAGACACTGGACAGCTGAAGCATTTGCACATAGGGGCGAGTGAATCGACCCATATATCGATAGGATCAATACCAGCGCTCTTATCGGTATTCGTTTCTATTCTCTAAGTTCAGTATGTAGCCCACTGAATTGTTTTTCGTGGTGAAAAATGTTTGAACGTTTTTTGTGTTGACTGTCACAACTATTTTATTTATAGCACAGAGTGAATTTAAATGACAAAGGCTGATCCAAAGTGCTTTAGACACATTTACATTCCAGGTCTCATAAAAACCCAATACTGGCCATGTATTTACTTGGGGCCGGATCAATACCAAACTTTGTTTATTGGACAGCACTGTTTGCATATTTTGGGGAATTAAGCAGTCTTTCTGAAAAGGAGAAGAAGTGCTGTGCAGAGATCAAGGGGAGCCAGTGGACCATTGCCAGGATGCCGTAGGCAGTGTCATACTGGGCCATTTTTCTTGGCAAAATTATGGAATTACATTGAACTAAGGACAGTTTTTCAAGATTGGATAAGCAATGAATAATTTAAAGACTGATGATTAATCCAGTGGCAAAATGCCCTGCTGAAATATAGAACCTCTGAAGGTAACGTTAGCCTTTGGGAAAGGCAGATATGGAGGTTTATGTGATTTTGTAAGGCAAATTTAACCTCACCCACGACATAAATCTTATTGGCAAGGGAAAAGAAAAGGGTTTATCGTGATGCGTCTGCATAACACACAATTATAGCTCAATTGTCCACGCACCCAAGGAGCAACACGTAAACTAAGTGCAAATCACTTCTGAAGTTCGGATCGGTCCGATGTATAATCCTGTTGTTTATACAGACTTTCAGGATACTTTGAGGATGAGCTTACAGGGTTTGCTGTGAGTAAAAGACTCTCATACTGTCAGTTATATGTATAGCTTACTGAGAAACTTCCAAAACATTTTGAAGAGTTGCGGGATTACAGCATTAAACGGCCTAAACTGCCTGTGTGTGTTCCTGGATCTGTGTGTGCCACGGGAATTAGGAAGAGCAAGACAGGCAGGGAGTGCAAGCTGCTTTACTTTCCCTGATAAATATAGATATACGTACCCGTATATTGCTCTACACAGTGAAAAACACAACCTGAATCAATTTCACAATTAGCCAGTTCAGTGTTTAATTAAAAAACAACAGTCGCCTTTGAAGAAATCAATTCCAACTAAAGAGGCAAAAAAAAAAGAATTCCCCAGCCAGAGCACTATCCCTCTGCGCCGTCAATTCAAAGACACGCATCGAGATGCGTTTGGGCCCTTCTTTTGTATCCATATATTACAGATTAAAGAGAACATCCTGCCTCGGCATTAGCCTTGTTTACTGGGACTATTTTGATGATATCCCTCGTGAGAATTTACAGTTAAGCCAACTTTAGCTTTTCATGAAACAAGTACAGAAAAAGCAGAACAGTTTTAAGAGTTTTAAGCAATCCTTCTTCCACCACAACATCTGCATGTCTGTATGCAACTGTCTGTTAAATGGATTTCTGGTTTCTTCAGCAACATACAATGCGTTAAGTTATTCACATGTCAATTAAATTCATACATTCTGCCTGGTGCATCTACAGTTTCATCTAATTGGTCATGACTCATAAACAATGAGAAAGAGCGCCGCTGCTGTCAGCGTTGCGAAGATATGGTGGCACAAGTCTTAAAAAACTGATGACTGTACAAGCTTAGCCCACCAACAAAGAGAGGAGAAGAGAAGACAGAAGTACGAAGTAAGGGAACAGGAAAATGATTACCAATGGCTGAGATGCGTCAGTGAACATTTGCAGAAAGCCAGCTGGTTTTCTTCCAGTCAACTAGGAATTCGTGGCATCAGCCAACATGCACTGAGAGGAAATCAAAGCAAGAGTGGGAGGCTGTGGAAAACACATGTAGATGGAGCACTCTCCAAATGAAGGGGCAGGTCCAGACCTCCCTACATCCCTGCAAACAAAACCCTTCCTGATGCAACTATCCTTGTCATGTGAGCTTGGGACCAGCACTAAGAGGACATAGTGACCCACTGAGGTTGGGTTTATATGTCCTCCTGGTTTCAAACTGGGGTTCTTTTGCATGTAAGAGTGCAACATGTTAACCACCACACTGAAAAGCACAGAAAAACATCATTGCAGCAAGCCCTTATTCAATTTAAACGTTGTGGGAAGGGGTGCTTGTGTGACATGCTGATTGTGTACCCATGATTTTATATATTTTCATTGTAGATATAGTAGATTAGAGAGCAAGGTTTAAACTTATTTATAGTGCTGAGGTGGGGAAGACCGGGGGCAGGACAGTTGAAGGGGGTGGTACAATGGGCGGGACACCGAACGCAAAAGATTCTGCTGACTTGTGGTTGCAAGCCAGACCTTTCTAGATGTAGAAAAGCGCCATACAAATACAGGCCATTTAACTGAAGTAGGCTAGACCATGGAAGCCGAAATGACGCAGGTCGAATCGTCCTACGTTTCACGCATGCACAGTACAGGCACGTAAGCGGTTTCAGTCGTTTCACTGTGGATGAACAACTGCTCGGAAACGATTGAAAACAATAGTGTGGACGCCGAGCGTTTTTAGATGAAAACGCTGTTTTCAAATGTATCCGGATTAGTGTAGACGTAGCCCTAGTTCTCCGGATGCATCTGTATTTTATTGTGAAGCGCAAATAAAGACGTCTGATTTTGGGAGTAAAAGTCACAATAATACACGTAAACCACAATAATAAAGCAGTTAAAAGCAGAGTTAAAAGACGATAATAATGAATCGTTATGAGTCAGCTGATTATTTTCTGAGTCTCATGTTTTACATTCAGTTTCAACTTAATCTTAATTCAATTCACTTTTGTTTATATAGCACCAAATCACAATAGCGGCCATCTGCTGCAACCAGTTGGGGGTGACTGGAGGAAGACTGGATAAAAGTTACAATTAAAGTCATTTTTATTTGCAGAATACAGATTTCAGCAGCTTTAAGGTTAGATTTTCTCATTAAATGATTAATTAATATTGGTGGTCCTGAATTCAAACAACTGCCAAAACAGTATCTCTGGGCAGGACAGCATTAATTGGACAGCTGCATTAAAAAAATGGCATTTTTGTTTGAAGTTTACATCACACTGTTAGTCTGCTACTTGTACTCTGTTGTCTCTGACAGGGCTTTGGTTCCCACAGTTATTGATCTGCCAGCTTCATTTTCCATCGGCGGTGCTTTCCTCCCCTTCCATTGTCAAATTACACGGACTCTCTTCATCACTGTGCTTCATCACATGCATTTAGTTTTCCTCTCTTTCCCCACCTTCACAGACAAAAAACAAACCCCAGCAATGTTCACGCATGTCTGGCATGTCAAACGACAGCCCAGCTGAATTCCCACCCTGCTTTTCCTGAGCCCGTTGGTCCGTTTTGACAGGGATCTAGTCTTTGCTGGCGCTCACCTCGATGTGCGGTTTTAGCGAAGACGAAAAGCTTGAAACTTCAAACACTGCCCGTCTCTGACGCAGCGATAAAACCAGGCTGATGAAAGAGTAGCGCTTCAGAGAAGGAGGAGGTGAGGAGCTTAACTTGGGGGATTTAGCAGCTCTGTCTCTCACTTCCTGCGTTTTGTCGAACACGGTGTAGACTTCACGGCTGATTGTTGAGGGAAAGTAATGACACTTGTCTTTGATCAGTGGAAAACGTTAATGCAGATGTGAATAAAGGTGAGTTAGAAGTGGAAAAATTTATTTAAACCTCATTAGATTACCAAAGAATGCTTTCAGTAAATAAATAAATGAATAAAACACGAACTAAATAAAAAGTCGATTCTGCTGTACAATGTGAAAGAGGTGTCTGCTGTCCCCATCTGAGCTACATATAAAAGTGTTTACTACCACCATCTACTGTTCACATGGAGGAGCTGACTTTCAACCACCGCATCCATGTGGCTCAACCAGGAATATGAACTTTGATTGAGGGCACAACATTATGTTCAGAGCGGAAAAAAAACATTAGATCCAAAATGAATTCACTGTAAACACACAAAGTAACACAACATCACACAGTTAAAATGGAGTCCTCAGCATTTTCTACTTTTAACTCAATATTTATAGTCAAAATTGTTTCAAAGGACAAGCCCTGTATGGTTTGAATGTTTGCACCATTAACCAGAATCCTGCATTTAAATTGTTTTCTTTCAGTCGACTCCAGCTTGGTGCTTTGCAGTGACTTGGTGCCGTGATAGAGCAGGACCGGTTACAGAGCTGTCTGCAGGGAGTGGATGCTATTTTCTTGTGAGGGAGTGCTATGTTTCCAGGAGCATCCGCTCAGAAAGTTCTCATCATTTAAAGACAAACTAAATAGTTAGTCCATTACAACAGTGCCTTATAAAGTGCTGTTCTTAAAAGTTTAGGCAGACACACTTTGGATCCTGCATGGAGGGTGTGTTATTTAAAGGTGCTATTTGTAGCATCCAGCAGATGCAGAAACCGTGCTGTTGAGGCTTCATTGGCTGCTTGCTGTTTTTAATCACCATGTTCTCTTACTGTATATAGAATGCAGAAAGCTGCAAGCTTGCACAAAAGATAGCAAATGCAGCACTTGAAATGATCTTTGTAGCAGGAATTGTGAGGTTAGTAGTGTTTTCTTACTAGAAAGACTTTTTTATGTGTTACTGTGCATTTGCATTCACTAAAAGTTTTTTTTTTTATTTGAAACAAATGTGTTGCAAAATTGAATTAATTAATTTAAAAATATTCTAAAAGGTTTTTGGGAGCTGGACAGACAGAGCAGATAGATGCTCAGCAGCACTCACTATATTCATTTCAGTGAGTCACTGCTGCTCAGAGGATCTCTTTGTCATGGCCTCCCGTCCCCTGAGAGCCCTTTAACTCTGGCCTCATCAGAGTCCCACAGAGACCTCTCTGTCAGTCACCCAGACACCGACCTCTGATTGGATCAAAGATTGATTACATCCTATTCATGCACCGGCATCGTTGGAGGACAGAAACGCATGCACCCCTGGTCAATGGGGCCTTGTAATCAGTGCCAATGCAGCGATAACATGATGCCGTTGTGGTTGAAAATGGAAAAAAAAAATCACTCAGCTGTTTCCCGCAAAGTCAAGATCAAAATCTGCCACGTCCTCAGCGCATACAAAGTTAATTGCCGAGGGAGGATTTGGTTTCTGAGAGCTTTTTGTGACTTCCAATCAGCCTTTGATTCATCTCTTGCAAATGCAGTGAAAAGCGTCCCATAACCCTAATCCTCATTAATCTTAAAACACATAATATTTCATGTGCACGCCACAAGATCGATGCTCATTTAGTCAAAAACTCACTGATTTCATTTGACTACTTAAAGTCTTATTTTCATGAAAGCAGAGACTCGAAAGTGACAATGTGTTTAATGTCAGCGGTGACGAAGCGCTGCGAGCCTGATAACTTTGACAATATGAAAAAGATTCAGCAGGAGGATATTTTAATGGTAAAATCCCTGCAGCCATCTGTTGGAGTAATGAAATGGCCGGCGCTGGCAGAAGATCTGGATGACCTCTCACCAACCACACCCAGCATATGCTGCGCTGTCGAGTCGAAGTCACAACCTCTCCGCTGCTGATGACCATCAGCAACCTCATAATCATCAAAACCTCATCTGTTACATTCATAAATCCCACAATGATCTGGATTTTCAAGGATTTGCGAAACAGAGCGCACCATATGCTGCCATTGTGCACAAGCACGGTCTCGCGAACAAAGACGGGAGGGGGGAATTAATTAAAACTGCGCTTTGCTGGTGGGATTTTTTTAAGACCTGCAAATATCACAGGAAAACAACAAATGTGCCCTGCCTGATCTCGGTTTTTATTCCAGGAGGTATTAGAGTTGGCCATCCTCAAGTGCTTAGACTTGCTGTACCCGAGCTTCTAATTCTGCTTGCATTGTGAGATTAACAAACTCAATTCCTTGCCGAATAATGTGAGCAAAGCGTGATCGTCACTTACCAAACCTCCTACCACTCTCACAACTGCGACTCTGCGATACTACAAACGCATGCAAGACTTTAAGTAATTCTGAATGCTAGCTTTAAAGTGCTAATGAGGCGGATATTAGTGATGTAGTGAAAATCTGTTTGCAATTTTAAGGGAGGGTTTGTTTGACTTTTTCTGGTGGCATCCTTGGTCTGTGTGAGAAGCACCAAGTTAGGCCGAGACGCTGTTGCACCGAGCAGAGGCAGTTTCAAGGATTACTGTCGGGGTGGAAAAGAGGCAATTAATCTCTGTCTTCAAAATGGAATACAGCTGAGCTTCAAGGCCTTTAGGATCTCTTGGAAAACGATAAGCCTCTGTTTACTAATTTTCCCTTGCGGTGATGTCAATGCTTTGTGCAACTCTGCGGCAGATTTCCAACTGTGCATGTGCAAGTGTGCAATTGTGAGTTAGTTAAAAGCAGGTTTAGTGAATCATTTTTAAAATCAGACATGCATGAGAGCATCGGTGTTTGTTTGATTTTCTTTTGCTCATTTTCAGTTACAGCCAGTTCCCGAGCGGCTGCAGCATCCAGGCTGCTATCAGTTTGAACAGGATGTTTGATCAGAACTAAGCTCTGCTGACATTTGATTTTTTTTTCCCCAAACATACATCCCTGTCCCCCTCTTGGTTGTCAGGTCAAAGCCAGAACACCTCATAATGTCTGCATGAGGTGTTAAACAAACACAGTGCCAGGAAAACTGTGCTACGCATGTCCACAACAGAGCTTTAGATGGCTGTTTTTTTATTTCACAGATTGTGGTCTGTACTTGAAATCTGCCGTCAGGGAGGTCAGGGGAGTTTCCAGTAATTTACCTGCATGACGCCAATGAGCAAAAGAAAAAGAAAGAAAAAGAAACAACAAAAACAAATGTAGCTGTACATCATTTCCCTTCTGGCTGCAGAATTCAGCCTGATCAGACCTGGCACAACAAGCATCTTTACCTTCAGGAACTCTACAGCAGCTTTCTCCATCTGTCTGTGCAGATATCACTCTCCATCTGCCTGAAAACACCAGTGACAACAGGAACAAACATGAAAATATGTAGCTTGAGCTTAAACTTGTTTTTCTTGTCTCAATAAGAACAATAATATTGTTTTTAAACAAAACAACACTATACAATATACTCATTTTAATGAGACTGAAATCAGACAATAAAATCCTGCAGCATATCTATGGAAACACTTCCAAGGGCTAACACATTTGCAAGGTGTTAATTGCAAATATAGCTCATTTGCAATTAACTGAGGCAAAAATTGGAAAATACAGGCAAAATTAATAAAAGGCCTACAGTCAACTAAACACTGGAAATACACTTTAGCTAAGTGGGAACAGGTTTATGGAGACACTACTCAGAGATACTGCTTACAAGAAATGTAGTCAGGTTTAAGTGATGTTGTCTGAAATTAAAGAGTTAGAGGCAGGAAAAAGGAAACTAGTCAAACTGGATGAATGACTAACGGAAAAAGTAAGAAAATTGAGAAACATATGAATGGTTCATTCCATTTATTCAATTTATTTTTATTTATATAGTGACAAATCACAACAACAGTTGCCTCAAGGCGCTTTATTTTGTAAGGTAGACCCTACAATAATGTATACAGAGAAAAACCCAACAATCATACGACCTCCTATGAGCAAGCACTCTGGTGACAGTGGGAAGGAAAAACTCCCTTTAAACAGGAAGAAACCTCCAGCAGAACCAGGCTCAGGGAGGGGCGGGGCCATCTGCTGCAACCGGTTGGGGTGAGAGAAGGAAGACAGGATGAAAGACATGCTGTGGAAGAGAGACAGAGGTTAATAACAAGTATGATTCAGTGCAGAGAGGTCTATTAACACATAGTGACTTATTATTATTATTATTATTATTATTATTATTATTATTATAAGTAGCAAATTTGGGGGATTTGTCACTTTGTGGGCGTGTACTGTGCTATTATTATTATTGCTGTTGTTCCATAGTATAGTGGTTAACATATTTGCCTCATGCAGAACAAAATTCCTGAATCACGACCAGGAGAAAGTCTTCATGCAATCTGTTGTGGTGACCCCTCCCTTGTGAATAAAGGAGCAGGCAAAATCAGGGTTTTATTTTATTACTTGTATTAATTATGATGTTATTATTAAAATCTAATGAGTGGTTTCCAAACTCCAGTTTTTAAGCCTCAGGTTTAGCGTTTCACTCTCAGTATTGTTCTTTCTATTTATTTATTTTAACCAAAGATTATTGTTGCCGGTTGGCTCTGGCTAAAAAAGTGTGGACACTGCAAATGTATAAAAGCATGATTAAAAAAATAACATCACACTGTATTGAAGAAGACTAAACTGAACTCATAAGGAAAGCCTTTGCTGTGGTTATATATCAAGTGTAGAGGATGGTCATTTTCTTGATTATTTCTATGTGCTTGGAGCTTTTTGACTGTTTGCTGGCTGTTAGAAAGAATGCACATTCATTCCCATGAGGGACTTCCTCATTTGCCTTCACTTTTAAGACCCAGAAACCACATCCATATTGTAAATGCAGTGCAGCAGCACTAAAGTCCTACAAACCAAGAGATGAGAAAAGCAGCTTCTTATGAGTACAAAGTTAAACTGTCAGTTGAAACACTAAGCAGAGGTAGAAAATGAACTTTCTTACCTTACAGCCAATAATGATAGGTAGCTACCCTGAGAAGATATATTTTTTTAATTATTTTATTCAATATTCTTATTAAAAGCAACATCAAACAATGAATAATTAAAGTGTGAATAAGTTGTGCAGGCTCAGTCTCTCACATCTAGATTAATAATGGATGTTTCACAGTGGCGAACAAATAAACGGAGTCCTTTGTGGATCTAATCTAAGTAAATCGATGTGATGAATTTAAACTTTGCATGACAATAAAAAATGCACGACACCACGCTTAGAAAAGTCAGAGCAACCAGCGACACATGTACAAATATCTTTGCAAGAAAATTATTTTAATTTTGGTTGAACAAGGTGTCCTAATCCCGCACTGTAAGTAACTCTCCATTGCAAATCAGAGATCAAATTTACTTTTATTCCGTTCATTTCCTCCGTCCCTTTCTCCTTTGCTGTCTTTCACTGATAAGCTCCCCTCACCGCTGAACACAATGGCTCCATTGTACCAAACCACAGAGCTGATAATGTTTCGTGACATTAAGGGCAATGATTTTAGTTCTTATTCAGAGAGACGTTTTGATTGGAATGTAGACTCACAAAGAGCGCCATAATATTCAATGCTTTCAGAAATTAAGGAATCCAATATTAAAGACAATCGCCACTGACTCCCAGAGTATTTTATTAGCCTATATGTCAGGATATGTTTGGTTTCCAGATAGCAAAAATAGAGACTAAGTAATACAGCCGTAACATTAGAGAAGACTCCTTTAATGATGAGCTCTTTGCGCTCATATATTTGGGGAGCACATATTAAATCAATACGCGGAGCTTTCTGAAAACTTTGCTAATTTGAATCCTACCCCGGCAATCTATCTATAGCAGCAGAAAGTCTGAGAATTCCCAATGTCATTTATTTCCTCTGAAGTAAAAACTCAATTGTTTTCTCCCTCTTTTTATGTATAATAATATTCATATTCCCCCGAACGCTGACCCGCGAAAAAGGGGCCATTTCAGAGCTGTCAGTGCAATGTCTTTATCTTCACTCTCCAAATGCTGGGGTCAGCCAAGACTTGACGCTCTGCAGACAATTCTTCCAAAGACCTAATGTGATTAATGGGTGTCACTTAAGAAGGGTGGGGTGAGGTTTGGGGGGGAAGAAAGTAATTCAAAAGAGATTGTTGCTGAAGAAAAGGTGCAGTGCCGGCAGTTCATCAGCGAGAATTTAGCCCCCCTGGCTGTAGCCGTGTGCTGTTAAACGAAATGTTCAATGTCACTTTCAGATGTTTAATATAGTTGTTTAAAATAACCTTGAAACGAGGTGTGGCCTAACAGTTTGCCACGAGCGATAGGCATGTTTGACAGTATTTACCTGGTCGCATGCATTCTTGTGCAATGTGTTACCTGCATTTGCTGGTGTGCTTGAAGCCGGTGGGAAGACTTGTAAAAGCTGTGGAGTCAGTTTCCTGTGACTGCTACCTGTCCTCGTGCTCCTCGTTCATTCTGCTGACTTTTCCATTAACGTCTCTGGAAACTGAAAGTGTAAAGTGGGACATCCAAAGGCCTGCTTGACACATGCTGTTAAGCATTTGTTTATCTCGTTTCTACATAAAGTCAGATCATATTCACAGCTGGAGCTGGATTTCTTAGTCAGTTGTTTAAAAAAAGCAGCTTGTGACAAATGTCAGTTCCTCTCCTCCTGTTGTCATCACTTGAAACTTGTTTTCTGAAGTATGTAGCTTATCAAAATGCCCACCTGTTTCATGCATCTGTTTCTTGGTGGGATCTGCATGCAGAAGCTTATGTGTGCTTAGGCAGATGTTTTGTGGAGATAAAAACATCAGATGCGACTGGTCTTCAATGCAGATTCTTCAATATGAATCGGGGTGTTACTTAGTGCATGTTAATATCAGTCAGAGCCATTTTTCAGCATAGGCAAGCTTTCCTATGCCAAAGAATTGTTTCGTATTTAGTTTCAGATGAGTTTTCTGTCGCATTCAAATGAAAAAGGGAACACTATTGATACCTGATATAATGTAATACTAGTACAGGGTGGGCCATTTCTATGGATACACCGTAATAA
>NW_005187756.1:366741-370343 GCF_000239375.1 Pundamilia nyererei | reverse complement strand
CCCCTCACATATACTAATGTGCCACAAACAGGACTTAAATATCACCAACCATTCCCATGTTATTACGGTGTATCCATATAAATGGCCCACCCTCTATATAAGTTAGTACAATTGTCATTCCAATCTAAATTGTAATTCTTACCTTGAATCTGTTATTTAGGACACATGCAGTAAAAATAATAACATTGTAGTGGGTGACTTTGTCTCCACACCTAAACAGAATAATGAAAATAGTCAAGGGTTAAAGTGAGACGCAGTTGCAATAGCTCAGCATAGAGAAAGTATCACAACAATATTTTCTAATGTGAGCTCCGTCTTTCTGGATTTACACAGCTGAATTCAACAACATGTAAGCAGATGTTTCACACGCTACCTTGGCTGATTTCCATCCCCTACACTGACAGTGTATTATACTGTCTTTATACTAGACACAATAAAGTCGGTATAAAGGCTGAACTTAATCTTTGCTACACTTGATGTAACCTAACTGTGATCACAGTACTGCAAGCTAACTGCCCAGAATTTTGATGCAACATTTGATCACTGGATTTTTGGTCAGTGTTCACTGGAACCTAAAAACACAGTTCAAAGAATTTTATGAATTGTTGCTTTGCCACAGAATATGTTTCAAAAGGGATTTTACTTGTTAGATTCAGATGATGCAAGCATGCACTTTAACAACTTGTGAACTGCTGAAACAGTAGGAACCACTTACTGTGCACATGTGTCAACACAACAACAAGATGGGCTAATATATTTCCCCTTTTTTAATGCTGATTGGCTCTATGGGGGCAGTACTACTACTCCATCTTTCAGATTTAAGCATTCTCATACAAATTTCTATTCAGATTTCTTGGAGTGCCCTGTTGATTTGACATTTAATTGGTTGCTATCCTTTTCTTGTGTTTGCACTCTTGTGTTTTTGGTCTTTTTGGAAGCTTAGAAATTTAATATCATTGGCATTGTTACTCCTGAAATGTCCTTCCCACCATTATATGTGCTTTTTAATATCTTCTTTGTGGCAATTCTTGGATGTTAATGCTATTATGTAGATGAAAGGACAATTCGGGTAACTTAACACATGGTTAAATGTGCTGAATCACCTTGTTGGGGTTGGTATCACCTTCCGGTTTTGGAGGGCTGATCTCACATATTTGTGAGCATCTTTTAAGAAACTTTGAATTTTAAAACATGTTTCAAGGCTTTAATAATCTTACTGTAATGGTCGTAGCATATGTATGTGTGTCTATTCCCTACTAGACACAAAAAAACCTAAAACTGCCGCCATGATTGTCAACATCTATGAGATTTGAGAATTATTTTTCCAGCATTCAGATCCTTACAAATTATATTATGTGTAGTACCTGAAATTCACCCGTGCATTCCTGCGAATCTGTCAGTTATCTTCGCATTTGACGTCCGTTTAACGTACGTGCTTTTAGCTCATGTTATGTTTTACAACGACCAAAGATTTATAATTTGTCAAGAATGTGTGAACTTGTATTTGTTATTGATTTCACTGATAACGCTGCTTAATCACCATGCATGTTTCCAAGGAAAATAACAGACAACAATTGCACACACAGGCTTGGCACAGCAATTGCACTGTACACAGTGATCACATGGCAGTTCAGGCAGCTTTTGCAGTTTGCGGGTGGAGCTGTCTCACAAGGTATGATTCTGGATACAGGATTTGATTTGTTTTTCTTTTTCTTGTTGTAATCAAAATGGCAAAAGCAATAAAATGTTTATGTTTCATGGTTTGCATAGCATCTCTTATTAAAAAATTCAGTACCGTTACTGTTGGGGTGACTAGAATATGTGTCATGCATCTCTAATAACTGTTCAACAAACAGTGACGCTAATGGTGACCGTAGTGCTTCCTTTGTCTTATACAATAAATATGTAGCTTGCAAAGATGTAGAAAAAAAATATATGTGTAATATATATACACATACATATGTGTATATGAACAGCTATTTCTGGCAGCTGACTATATAAAGTGATATAATGAAGATGAAAAGAATAACAAGGTAAATTTACATACATGTCTGTTTTCATAGATGAGCAAAGTGAATAAGTGCCACAGGCCTGCAAAACTATACATGCAGGGTAATGAAACTAAAGAGTGTGTAAAGCTCCCTGCAACAGAACACATTGCAGGATAAATATGGAAGCTAAGCAGTTGTATTTTCTTAATGCTGTAAAATACAGATGTCATAAAGTTTGTCCCTAAACTGACAAATTTATCTGTAGATCTAAAAGTTAGAAAAGATAAGAGGTACTGCGATTCTCTATCACAGCAAACCTACTTTGCATTTGCAACATAAAAGCAGAAATGCATATCTTACACATTACAGCCTGTTTACACGCTCTCACATGCTCATTATTTGCACAGTGCGGATGCGACACACAGTACGCGAGTGCAGCCTGACTTATAAGTGCTGCTGGATTAGAGTCTGAGGAGCAAACCGGCTGTGGAAGGGAGATGAAGGTGTGTGTGAGTCTCCCAGTCGCTCGCCTTGTGAGGTGCCTGAGCACCTGATAAGGCCACAGCCACCTAATCCTCCCCACCTTCACTACTACCATCCCATGCCTGTAAAAAACATCAGTAAAGCTTAAAGTCAATACTCACCCTGAGACTGATGATAGGCCTCCCTAGGCTTCCAGTTCCACTATGTCAACTGGGAGGGTTGATAAGCTGGTTAACTTGGTCTCACTAAATTCCTGCTATTTCCATCAAGCAGCATCATTGTTTAATGCGACACATTTAAAACCACAATATTCTGGGTCCTGTTTGTTTCCTCTTTTTGAAAAGCCATCGAAGGGTGTGAGATTGAGACGAAAAATGTCACAACTTGAAGGCAACAATGCAAAGTGAACGCTCCAAACAATGCTCGAAAAAAAACTGGTAACACATAAAAGCATGCACTGAAAAAAACGGCACATATTTTTCAGACAGGGCTGTTGTACCATGGGCTAAAGACTTCCTGAGAGCCGTAGCAGCTTTCATTTCTCCTGCAGAGATGTCTCAAGGCTAAAACACTCCTCAATGTTGACACAAACTGTTTCTCAACTGAGAGTTAAGAAAAACAACTGGTAATTACAGCATTGTGATTAGAGCACAACACATGTATTACCATGGAGACAACCTTACCTGAACACCGAGCGAGTGTGCTATATTAATTATTCCAATAATGAATACAGCTACAAAAAAAGAGAGAGAAGGCAATCACAGGTGGTGGATGAGAAGAACTCAACTGTCTCTTAATTGTAAGACAGTCATATTCCAGCAAATATTCATACATACATACACACGCACACACAAATCAAAAGTGCAGAAAATGAATGTGTCTGAGCAATGTACTGATTGGCCTCCTTATCTTAGATTGCAGGTGCCTGATTTGATGATGGAAAAAAGAGGAGCCGTTGCCACGTGTTTGCTGTAATCACAATTTAAATCTAACTCTTTAATCCATAGATATGACATCAAACTAATGCCAAGTGTTTGGCAAAATACGTCTCATAAGTAAACACAGAAATACTGGACCATTCCATTATATGTTTGGTGTGATTTTTTTACGTAAGCAGATTTTTTTTTT
>NW_005187756.1:356838-365602 GCF_000239375.1 Pundamilia nyererei | reverse complement strand
ATATTTTATTTTATGTGCTGGAATGTGCAGAAAATAGGTTTAAATATTAAACAAATTTCTTCCAGTCAGAGAATGTTGCATATAATTAAATTTTTGCTTGATGCATAAAGTTAAAAGATTAAAACTAATAAAACAAGTTTTAAAAGGGGACCTTTCCATTTGATTACATTTTGTATGATGGATTATGTAGAAAAAGTAGAATTGGGCTGAAAGAGCTATCGCTTTATTACTTATTCAGGTTGTAAATCGTGTTTTTAAAAAGTAACTAAGTAACTAAGTAACTAGGTAATTAATTACTTTTTTCAAGTAACTTGACCAACACTGCTCACGGCTAGATGTCAGTAGATTGTAGATTGCAGTCAACTGAGCTGTGTACCCCTCCCAATTCAAGTGCATAATCCTAGTTATAGTGCCTACTGCAGAACAAACAACTCTCGGCGCCATTCATCTTTAGTGAGTGTAAGCTGTCAGTTCACTGTTAACATCAGCTGTAAGTATGTTTCCACGCCTATTTGCTCTGAACGAGGCTGTAAATCTTTGTGAAAGGACTCTGATACCAGTTGAAAACTCAGTGAAGAACACTTCTGTTCGATAGCAAAACTGAGGTGATTTTTAAAGGATAACCTTGCCAAAATTAGGAACTGTTAGGCTTTTTAAGCTGCTGTTAGCAACTGTTAGTTGCAGTGTTATCAGAGTTAGCCTCTTTTAGCTGCTGTTTTTGTTCATGTTAGCCTCTTTTAGCTGCTGTTTATGTTCATGTTAGCCTCTTTTAGCTGCTGTTTTTGTTTATGTTAGCCTCTGTTAGCTGCTGTTTTTGTTCATGTTAGCCTCTTTTAGCTGCTGTTTATGTTCATTTTAGCCTCTTTTAGCTGCTGTTTTTGTTCATGTTAGCCTCTTTTAGCTACTGTTTATGTTCATGTTAGCCTCTGTTAGCTGCTATTTTTGTTCACATTAGCCTCTTTTAGCTGCTGTTTTTGCCAGTGTTAGCCTCTGTTAGCCATTGTTTGTGAAACTGTAAAGTGGCTCTAACATTGCTGAACTCAGATACTTGGTGAATAAACTCATATGAGTATGTAATTAACCTATTTAATTAACCTATCAGAGAGAAAGTGTGATTTTTAGGACACTCAAGCCCAACATTAGGTGAGATAATATTAGCTTATAACCAACTGTTGTGGTTCTTTAGCTGGATTGCTGTCAGCTATTCAGAGATGGAGAGGTCACTGACAATAAGTAATTCTTGCAATATTAAGAATAAATAAATATGTTTTTGCGTGTTTTTGTGTGTTAGAGACTGACTTCAGTTCAAGAGGCGAGGCTTAAGGTGAGTAGGAAATTAAATACCCTTAAAAGAAGGATTTCCTGTACCTTTAAAATTTCTCCTGAATATCTGGGAACATGCAGTGCTCCTTTTGTGTGTGTGTGTGTGTGTGTGTGTGTGTGTGCGTGTGTGTGCGCGTGTTTCAATAGAACACTGTAAACCGTTTTATAGATACAGAACAGTCAATTAATGGAGATAAATAATCAGATAAATTTAATAATATTGTCTCCTGCTGCTTGTATTTTAACATTTATGTCATAGATACAACCTTTAAGAAAGTAATTGTTACTGATATCTAACGGATTTGATCTTTTTTACAATCTATCGGGCTCAATTCTCACCAATCAAGTAGACTACAGTTAAAGAAACATGTTGCTATATAGTGTTTGTAGAGCACTGAGGTAGTACAGCCATAGGTACTGTTGAACATAAAGATAACCAGGTTAGTTAGTGGTTCTTTGCATCCATCACTTACTGACCTTGCTGTGCATGTGTGTCTGTGCACACACACTTTCCTCTAACCTGTACCTCCACCCCACTCAGCCAGTTTGCTGTTATCTGTGTATTTTCCAGCCCCCCCGCCAGCACACCTTCATTACTGCCCCAGATAGTGGCATTGGCAACTTGTCACTTATATTGATTTCTCTTAAACTGCAATTTACATGGATATTTGTGGGCGTCCTGAGGGCAGACTGCAGCCTGGCGGACGGCCCCGGCACCCTCGCTCTCGTTCTTTCTCTCTCTCTCTTTCTCCCTGCCCCTGAGGCTGGGAGGAAATGTTTCCACCCAACAACAAAGCCTCAAAGTGACTTTTCAATCTGACATCAGCAAACGTGTCATGCTGGTTCTTCAGCAAAAGCACTGCTTTTTCTTTTTCTTATCATAAAAACTAAAGCGGCTGGGGCCCTGTGAAGGTAAAGGGGGTCTTTTGGGGGAAAAAATCAAGGCAACAGCAGGCCATGTTTTGTTAGGTATTAAATATCACTCTCTTTTATTTATTCACCAACTGTAAAAGAAAAAAAAGAAAAGAAAAAAGAAACAGCTGTACAAGCTTAATGCATTCTTGATTAGGGCTTAACAAACCTGCATTTATTCCGAGCTCCTGAATGTGTCCGGCAGTACCATAGCGCCTCCTCCCAACGCACACCTGACCTTCTGCTGCAGAGGCCGGGGGAATAAAACAATTACCTGCAGCTAGGTAAACCACAAATGCTTTGTGAAAGCCTTCACACCGCGCTTTCACACAATAATGCCAAAATGTCACAATCTTCAAACTTTACGAATACAACACACCGTTAAGAGTTTTTGCCATGTGTGATGAAGGTCACCTGCAAAAGTCAAAACAGGATTTTCAGAATAAAATACGTTTCGTAAGGCCTACGTGAAAAAAAAAGTCCGTTAAAGATGCCTTTGAAAAGACAGCTGAGCAATGCGTCTGAGAATAATCTTCCTCCATGGACATCTATGACTTCAGACCACAGAGAGGGAATTTATTTCAGAACATTAATTCCACAAGAAGATTGCAAATCCTAAATCCTGCAAGACAAACACAACTGTACAAGGAGAGAAAGGAGAAGTACTCATCTCATTCTGCATCCCTGTCTCTCCTTTGAGCCTCAAGTTAGTGGTGACTGGGTTTGCAGCAGGCAGTATATGAAGCAGAAGACCACATTTGGTACTTTGGTGATGGTAAACGTCCTATCCTTGCCTGACCTTTGACCCCTTCCCCTCCCTGAGAAGAACACAGTTCCCATGCCATGTAAAAAGAAAAAGTGAAGTAAAAAAGTAGAATGAGACGAAACGTTTTTAAAACAGCACTGGGTGAAGAAGGGGTGTGAGCTGGTGGGTGTCGCTGGTGATGTCACACCTCCCAGACAGCCAGGATTGGACCCTAATTAGAAAGCTCGGCAGCAAATAGATAGGCGTCCTGCATGATTGAATTCAAAGTGGCTGATGCCAAAATTTCTGCAGAGGCGCGGCAAAAACTGGCTGAGAGGAGCGAAGCAGCCGGGATCAGTGCTGCTGAGAGCTGCCACGCTGCGCTGCGAACACAGTCTCTCTATGAGCTGGAGGCGAGCTGGAGTTTCTGAGGTGATACAGGAACAGCGAGACGCGAAGCTCCTCTCCCTGGTTTGAAGGGATAAAAAAGAAGAAGAGCCGAAAATATAGTCCGAGTGTTCGTCAAAGCCGAGGACGCAGCGCTATCAGAGAGCAACGGAGGCTGACGCCAGACAAGTACAAAGGAGAATCGAGCCGCCGAGTTCAAGTTATCCCTGCGCCTCGCTCCAAAGGTCTGCGCTGATGGCATCCGTACTTGGAAACAACAGCCGCGCGTCGGGGGCTCAGGGCGGCCAGGTGAAATGCAAGCTGAGAAGGAGGAGGAGGAGGCGATCCAAGAGAAAAGGTAAAAGCAAACAGAAAGAACGGAAAAGAAACTTTAGACCACTTGTTTCCTTTTTCCTTTTTTGTTCTTTTTTTGGCTTTCTCTCCAGAGGTCGTGCGCACCTTGGCGGAGCATCGGAGCGCACAGGCGGCAGCCCGGTGGAGCCTGCACCTCGCTGCTGCTCCTGCTCCGATAACGGCGGCTTTGGATAATAGTGCATATTTGAAATGTGACTGAAGAAAAAAAAACGTGATCTCTGTTTAGGAGGAGACGGCGGCTTTAAATCGCCTTTCTCGTGTAAAGTTTAGTTGCCGCTGCGTGCGTCGTCCTCGCAGAGCCTTCGTTGTGTCTTATACCTAACGGGACAGCGGAGAATGAAAGTATTATTTCGCTCTTATGGAGCTTTAAACGTGCTCTCCGGTAGACAGAACGGCTGCTGTCAATATTTAACACTGATTTCTTCATTTGTTTGTTTTTTTAAGCAGCGCATACACATGAATCCTGTCCTCACTGATTTCTTCCATAATTTCAGTTAGATTGCCACATCAGTTCTTGTCAGTAAGTTTAAATATTCAAAATGTAGCATAATTAAAGAGCATCCTCCTCCACGCTGGAAAACACTGCAAAATCCCAATAATTCAAAATTTTTTTGTCCTTTTCCTTTTTTTTCCCTGTTGTCTCATCTAAACAGAATTTTCACCCATTAGAGGCTAAAACTGCACTGCTGTACTGCTACACAGAGAAGCCTCAAGTTTAGGACTCAGTTATGGGCCTGCAACAGGGAGACAAAAGGAGCAGGGACCTACAATTATTTTATCTGGCCCTTCAAAATAATATTTCTTTGTTTTTTTTGTCTTGATATTTTTTATTTGTGCCTGTTTCTAATTCTAAGCTTTCAGCCTCCTTTTATGGAGCTTCTAATGAAGAAATCAGTGGATTAACAATTGGAGACAAACTGTAAAACAGCCAATTATATGTGTAATGAAAACAGAAAAGCATGCTGATTTCCAGTGACTGAAACATAATAACAGTGAGGATTTTTTTTCCTAAGGCTCAGCGCCTGTCCCTGCAGCCGTGCTGTAATGGATGCTGACGGGGGTTCATGGTAAACAAATCCCTTGTGTGTTTTAAATGCCCTGCATCCTCTCTGCCAGTGACACTCTTACCTTTGTGAAATATTATGTATATGATGCAAAAAAATTAAATAAATAAAAATAATACAATTCACAGCACTCTGGCTGATGAAACATTTCCACCTCAGCACCTCTCACTTTGAGACTTTGCATTCCTGCTTTTTTAAAAAAAGAAAAAAAAACAAGAAAAGTGGTCACAAGTGAAAACGCACCATTGCTCGCTGCTAAAATTAATCTGTGATTGCTGAGTAATTTTATCCCAACTTCCTTCGTGCTGCACTTCACAGAGGGAAAAGAGCTGCAAAGTGACATTTTGAAAGATCAAGAAAGGAGCTATTATTGATATGTCAGGGAATGCTTTGATTCTTTAGAAGAAGAAAAATAAAAACCTCGCCGGTTATTTCCTCAGGTATTCTTATTTGGCTAATTAATACTGAACTGAATCACCGAGCACTTGTTTGCTCTGGCACAGGCCTCAAACTCTTTGCTTTTTGTTCACCTCCTCTTTTTCTGCCATCTCCATAAAAAAGGAGGAGGAAGATTTAAGCAATATTTATTTTTATTTATTTATACGCATAACAGATGATAACACGACCGTTTGTGTTGTTTATGCTTGAAGACACTGACGTGCCACCCCATTGCATTGTGGAATATGGATGAACGCTCGGAGCGTGTTGACGTATCCGACTGCAATTGAATGCATAACGAGCTTTCATAAACACTTTGCACTTGTCATCAAACTACAAAACAGACAACTGCATCTCATTTCCATAACCTCTTGATTTTTAATAGCCCAAGTAATTGAGACAAGGGAGACAATACATAAAATATAGTGCTGAGGCAAATGTATTTACATAATGGAAAACGACAGAATTGGTTCCACAACATTAAGCATTGCATATGAGTATCACACAAGCGCGCGCGCACATTAGCTGACAGGCCCTCGCTGCGTGTATTTCCGAGCAGCTAATTTATCAGCTCTGCTGATTCATTCTGATAACACGGGACATTAGGGGCCAGTTCAGGGGCCGGCTGTAAATGAACTGTGGCTTCGGGACGCGCTGATGGCCGCTGACTCTTCTGCTCTTCCTGTCTTGACGCTTGTATTCAAATTTAAACGTTTCATAAAACTGTCAAAATAAAAGCCCAGTGTCAGACTGAAGGGTTCCAGCTTCCATTTTTTTTTAACCGATCATCGTTATCTTTCATCTCAAATGCCAGGCGAGCATCATCTCGAGATTTCCACACAATTATGTGTATAGACTTTAAGGAAAATAAATAAATAAATCAATAAATCACTGAGGGATTATTTGGTTGCATTTGTGGCTTAATCCCTTGAAAAGGCTGCAGATTATTTGTAGATGGACTAAAACCTGCGTGTGTATTCAAAAGGTTCTGAGCAGATTCAGCAACTTCGATTAATTTCTTTTTCCATCAGACTCCTTTTTTTGTTTTTCTTTTTTGGGTGTGTTTGCTCATTTCTTTTGGATGGGCAGGATAAATAAGTAAAGAGTGAAGATTACAGCCTGGGGATGTATTTGCTAACATCTTTTTAGCAGGCGGCCCTCACTGCTCCTGCTCAGATTTCCTAAAAATCACACACCTTACTGAATCCATCAGCTGCTTTTTCAGCTGCTGTTTGACAGCCGCCGCCTCCTCAGATTGTTCTGGTTCCAGCACTCCTGTCAGCTCGGTGTTGTGCAGATGTACACCTCACTCGCTGTTTTTTTTTGTGGTTTTTTTGCTGTTCTTTAAGCACAGTGTGAGCAGAGTTATCCCCCTCAGATGGACTCGTGGACACACAGAGGGTCTGCCTCTTAATTAGTCACAGCCGTGAGCTCTGTGTCGCTAAAGGGACGTCAGTTGCACAAATACAGTCGTGCACATCTGGGTGAATGATGCACTCCCCTGATTTTTGACAAATCTGCCTGTAGATTCCCGCCTGTCAGTCATCTGTACGACGTGACCTTGTTAAACCGCGGCATATGTGCAGCATATTCCTGCTCTTTTATCCACAGTGTGCCTTTCTTACAGACAAAAATAAGCACCGCCGAGATTTATTGGCCAACATTATTTTTTTTTACAGCCACACTTATCACCCTGCACTCTCAGTACAGTATATCAGCGTATCATCAAGAGCGCCGAGGGGGGAAATGTGAAAAACACAGAGTGTAACATAATTTATATAGCAATTACTGCTTACGCTCTCCTTCCTGGTGAGCTGGCGACAGCGACAGACGGGTCGAGTGTGGGCTGCCGTGGCGGCGGTGAAAGTTGAGGTGGAGGGATGCGAGGGTTTACACGTATTTTGAACATCTCCGTTCTGGAGAGGCGCAAGTAAACATTAGCTCGGCGGCTGGGTCAATCAACATAAAACACCCTCTCCCCCCACTCTCCCACCCACCCAGTGATCCTCTGTGACTATCTGACATCTCACCAAGCAGAGGGAGGGAAGAGTGAGTGGAATTCCTGGCTGTACCGTATCATCCCGCTTCCCTCTCAGCGCTAACGGTGGTGATAGAGGCGCCGCTGAGTTGAGGGGCAGAGGTCAAGAAGAGGGGGCACAGACTCAGAGCAGACTGTCCTTTACGATTTCACAAATTTGAAGAACTTTGCATCTGCACTGGTTTAATCAGCCAGGTATCTGTGCAGACCAGTAATATTACTGTCTGCTAGTGCTAGTCACTGATGCTACTGGAAGAAAACCAAACATTCCTGTATTGGAATGTATTTCGGAATGACCAAAATAGCTCTGAGATTAAAGAAGATGTGTTGCAGCCTGTCGGAGAGAACAAGCTGTGTTTTCACAGTTGTGATAGAAGCGTTAGCAGTATTTGAAGATTCATAGACGGTATACAAAACGCACACAAAACAGCCTTTGCTTTAATTGAATTACGTAACCACACTAGCCCACTGTCTATCAGTGTTGTTTGTCTTAGATATAGTACCTTTACCTGTTTTGCCTTTATTGCTTTGTAGGAAACACGATTCTTCGTAGCTGTTATTTGCTGCACTGTCCTTTAAGGTCTTTACTGCTTATGACTGATCACTTGGAGCTTTTTTGTTGACTTGTGTTCATGCTAAACCTCGTACACCTTGCAAATCTTCCAGATTTGGCTTTGAACTTCATATACTTTGGAGACTCTGTTTGCAACTCTTCATTTTTTATGCGTTGTTTACATCTTGCCGCTAATTCCAGCTGCACGGGCACGTGTTGAATGTCATGTCCATTTTTCTCCTGTCATTTGCTGTTTGCCTCCCTACCAACATCTGTCAAATAAGCCCCACCCCTTCCACCCCCACCCATAACAAAACTGCAAGTTTTTTCTTTTTTAAGCAGCATATAAATTATAGAAAAAGCAAGTATATATAAATCGAAGGTTCCTTTTAAATAGAATCCAGGATGCTCATGCTGTCTTTGAGAATAAAAAATAAAAAAGCTCAATGTGAGTAATAATAGAAGAAAAAGAAAAAACAGTTGTAATGCTCAATAGTAAATCTGGCTAAAAAAAATTATTACATTTAAGTTGGAATAGTGAAAGTGGTCCAAGCATGCCGAGTCTGCAGTGATGTGTGAGAGACCTTTAAGGACGATGACAGTGTTTTAATCAGCATTCATTCAGATCATTGTTTAATGTTAGCGTAACTGTCCCCGTCATGCACACATGCATTGTAACAGTTGCAGAATGGTCTCTGCATTGGCCTACATTCACATGCAGAATCCACTGATAAATAAACTCACTCTGCGGTAACACAGAGAGGACCTGAGCCAATGCACACCTTGCACCAGTTTCCTGGTGTAGGGTCATTGTCATCAGGAGTGGGAAGGTTTCTGGTTGAGGAATGCAGTTATTGGTGCTTGGTTTCCATGTTGGGATAGCCCAGTGTCACACAGTGTGTGTGTGTGTGTGTGTGTGTGTGTGTGTG
>NW_005187756.1:349413-356760 GCF_000239375.1 Pundamilia nyererei | reverse complement strand
GTTTCACAGATGAAAAGCACTAGTTTTATTCCTGAAACACTTCTGTCACATTTGTTTGTGTTTGTGCTGATAACCGCATTAAGAGCTGCAACAGAAACACCGCTGGCATTTATGAGGTTAATGAAGGTCAGTGCCGATGGAAGCGGCGCCGTGTTCTGTGGTGTGCGCACGCATGGCTCTGCGAATTTACAGGCACTTCCTGATTAAGGGTAGCGGCGGAGGAGTCTGCGGTTTAGGACACGGCGTCCTCTAGCTGACTGAGCGTTTAGCTGGTGGGCGGAGGAGGGGGCTGGGGAAAAAAAAGGTTATTACTACTCATTGTGGTCTCTTGAGGACAGCTGATAAAATGACCAAGGAAAAGAAATAGCACAACTTTAGCACATTAGCATAATTAGTAATTATCTGGTAATAGTCCCTCTTGGCTTTTTTGGAGCTCGGCAGTGAGAAATTGTACTTAAAGTTCAGGGCCAGAAAACAAATTTCATGGCGAAATGTCTCAATAACACGCGGAGTGCAAGAGCTGCCTCAGTCAGGCTGCGGAGAGAATGAATCAGAACAAGTATCAAAAGCACAGATGCAGATTTAAAAAATGCAGAAGGTGACACTTAAGTTAATTAGCCTGTTGTTTGATGACTCCCACAGTTGGAAAGATAAGGGTATTACTCATTGCAAATAGCTTGTTGCACTTGTTGCTATGACAACAAAAACATAGTTTAATTGAGTTAGTCATGTGTTACGCTTCATCAGCCTGTCCACAAGAGCTTTCACAACAATGACTACTTTGGTGGAGACATTTGAGAGCTGGTTACACTGCATGCCACTAATGCGCGTGTGCCGCTCTGATGGAAATTGCGCTCCAGAGTGATGCCTCTGTGTGTGTCAATTTGTTTGCGTGCACGTGTGTGTGTGTGTTCTTGTCGCCTGTGTGCCCGGTACATGTCGCCGTTCGCGGGGAGCTGTCAGTCTTCATAAACACAGATGTGGCACGGCAACTCGGCGGCATTATCGCTTCCCGTCAGTGTGTGTGCGTCTGCAGTCCACAAAACAACGCAACATGAGAGAGCCTGTTGTGTAAAAGAGAGTTTGGATGTCTCGTAGCAACTGTCAAGCAAGTTTTTGTTGTTGTTGTTGCTGCTGCTGCTGTTGGGATGATGCCAGATGTGAGCAACAGCCGAGCAATAGTGTAGCTATTGTGTATGTTTTGAGATGCACGTTAGATCGATGAGAGAGCTTTTAACAAGGGAACATGTGCGATGCTTTGGGAGCAACAAGCTGGTGATTTGTTTATCCAGTAAGAGTAGGGATTACAATTTAAAGGAACAATTCAGACATCTTTTTTTTCCACTGTGTGTGTGTATGTGTGCTTTGAATGTTTTTTTTTTTTTTTGTTGAGTCAATATTCATTTTGGCTGCAAACTAAAGACAAAACGCTGCCATGGTTTCCCAAGGCACAGCGCGATATTGTTAAGCATCTTGTTTTTCCTAACCAGAAATCCAAAAACCGAAGGCATTTAGATCGTACAATAATGCAGAATGAAAAAAGGGTCACCGTTTTAAACATTTGATCGTTTGTTTTCTGTCTCTGCTTTCAGGCAGTTTCCGTTTCTTTGCTGTTAACATGACGGCAGGTCTTATTTTTCTGTCTTCAGATGGACCTTGTAGAGTTTGCAGCTGAGAACAAGACAAAAAAAAAGAAAAATGAAAAAGGGGGGAATTTTATTGACCTTCCTACCTTTGAAATCATCCTGATACCAGTTTCATTTATATCATGAACCAAAACCACATATATATAAATATATTTAATTTTCAGCTTGTTTACATGGTAATAATTTGTTTTTTAAAAAATATTTAGCATTTTTGTTGCATTGATATTTAAGATAAAGAATACTATCTCATCTTTCCTACTTAAGGTTTTAGAGGAACAGTAACTAACATTAGCTTTTTCATCCAATACAACATGTAGATGAGGTGTATTCTTCATGCAGCTGGTATCTCTAACAACCTTCACAGTTATATGGAAAGCTGTTTTTATCACCTCCTCTCATCTTATCTGGATTGTGGCAGCTGGACTGTATAGAAGGGTTTTAGTGTGAAGACAGAGCTGTAAAATGCAAAGAAATTGCATTTCTAATAGCAAAATTACGCACTCGATTTACTCCAAATGTCAACCAAAATGCACTTTTCATGCTTGTTCTTACATTGTGACTGCCAAAGTCAAACAGAAACAGAGCTGTAGTGTGGTTACATTTCACTAAACTGAGTCTGGTAATTCTGAACTAGATTCGCTCACCTAAAAATTTCAAGTTTTTAATTCATGGCAGTGGATTTTTTGTGTCTTATCATCGCTGTTATTATTATTTTATCATGCCATCAAGACTAGCTCTCACATCTAATGCGAAGTCCTGCCAATAGTGTGGAAGCACCCCACACATCATGGTGGCAAAACATTTCTCCAGTTTATGATCCTAATTAGCTCTAACTGTGCCATCATCCCTGAGTCATCATGCCTGGAGAGAGGCCAGATCATTTGACGGTCCACAGTTTCACGCTTTCTTCATCCCTTCTCTCCCTTTCTTCCTTTCTTTCATGTCTTTTCCTTTCAGTTTCTGTCTCCCTCTCTCTCTCCCTCTTCCCTGAAGCACACACACTGTTATTGTTGTCCTCCAGCTTCATGTGCGTATTCACAGCACGGTAGCTGCTGCTATGAAAAGGGAAATATTTCATAAGCAGAAAATAGCTGAAGAAGGTGCTAGGATATGGGCTCCAAAAAAAGCTTTGTGCTGTTTTACCAACTCGGTCCAAAATACAGCAAGTCAGCCTTGAAATGTGTTCGCTCGCCATTCGAGTGCATTTGGAAATTAAAACTCACAAACACGTGAATGGCCTTTGTCAGCATCTGATCAGCTGGCAAAGCGTGCGCTGCTGGCACCTCTCGCCTTATGTCATGCTTCAGCCACACAACAGCACAACTGCCTCGTGTGCTTTGCTGACATAGCAAAGTTAACACTGATACCCCGCCTCATATGGAATAATGAAATTGGATGAAGCAGCTTAGCCGCTTGCTGTCCCTCCTCTAGCCATCAGACTCGGTGCCTGTTTGAGATAACGTTAATGAAGGAGACTTTAGCCAAGAATAGACACGTCTTACTGCTGGAGTGGTGGGGGGGGTGGGGGAAGAGGGGTGGGGCACTAACGGCATTTATTTCCATTAATAAGATGGAGCGTTTTACAAGAGAACCTCTCCTGAGGGCTCTCTCCGGAGGTCGGAGAGAAAGCTACACCTTTTAACAACCTCCAAAAGAGTTCTCAGTGTGCGGAGAGATGTTGTTGCATGGCCTGTTCTCTAAGAAACTTGTCCTAACCTTGCTTCACCAATTTGGGCTGAGGTGGTGACCACAATCACTGCTTTTCATCATTTGTAGGTTTTTGTTGTGGGTGTTAGTAGCTTGGGAAGGCAAAGTCTGAATTTTCTTAGAGAGCTAGCATGAAATATTTTCCAGTTCTTCTGCTCTTGACCACTGTATGATTTACCACTTGAAACTGCTGATTTTAGATATCAATAAACAAAGCTAGCTTCTTGATTCTAGTTTGTATTTATCAGTTTTGCTGTAGCTAGTTAAGCTAACTAGCATTAACTTCATGATGTTGCTGAAAAAATGTTACAGACTGTCAGGTTTTAATGTTAATGGGTGCAAAGAATGAAGGGCTGTAAGAAAGATGTCAAAAACGCACTTGCTGACCTTGTACACAGTGTTGTGCTAAAACACTGAATCTAAAGCTAATAGGTGGTCAGTAGTTTTGGCCATGCTAGCTGAAACAGGAGACTGTTGGAATTTATAGCTGTGTAGAAGCAAACTACTTTACTTTAACGCACGGTTACGCTCGAGCTTTATTATTTATACACTGCAGGATTTAAAGGTAGCTGACGCCATCTTGGATGATGAATGTGGCCGATAGCGCAGAACTGCAAACAGTCTGTAATTCATTTAAAACTAGTCCAAGATGATAACTTAAGACAAAGTGCAGTTTTAGCCTGGACCTTGGATGTAGTAAGCTGCTAATCTGGATGAGCATTTTTAAACTTAAACAGTGTGATCCCTTTAATACGATCATGGTTGGTTTTTTTGTTCCGTTATCTGTTTTTGTAATAACCCGAGGATGATGCCATACATCCTTATTGGATTAGTGCATTATATGATAAGTGGTAAGCATTATGGGAAATGCTGTAGTAGCGAGGCCTGAATGATTAGCTCAGTCACTGTGCCTGTGTACAGAATATTTTCTACCACTGATATTTTTTACTTCTCTCTGCATGAGGGGTCAAGAGTGTTTTTACACTCCTTCCTCACTATGTAAATACATCTGATAGCAGTTGATTCATAGTAAATGATAAATACGCTCTTTTTGCAGCGAATATTAGATCCCTGTAGCTGATGGAATTGCTTAATGGCAGATTAGGAGCACTGATAATGATGAGCGCATATGCGAATATCCTCGCCGCTTCATTATTCTGCTCACATGCAAGCATTAAATAACATTTTTCCCCCTCTTTGCCCTACAGTAAATCCCTCTCCCATCCATCGATTCCAGGATCCTTTAGGGGCCCCTTCTAGGAGAGACCGACAGGCTTATCTTGCAAATCCTTTAAAAGGTATTTAGAAAAAAATCTTTCCCTGCATTAAGTGTGTCTGATGTTGCATCGCCGCAGGGTTGGCCGAGTTAGAGTTTTAGACCTGCAGGCTGATCGGTGCGATATGCAAAATGATGTTTTTTCCAAGTTTCCTAACAGTCACATGCTGTGTAGTTTATTTTTCCTTCTTGCTGCCCCGATTTTGATTTGTACAGCTTGAAGTGGTGGAGCGTAATAGATGTGTTTGCATTTGCCCGAAAAACTTAGAGTTCCAATCACTCATCCATTACCTTTGATAGCTCAGAGAGTATTTGGCTTTGCCCAGATAAGGCCTGAGTATACATCCAGTCAGATTCAGTTGAATTGTTTGTACACACACGGCGCTTTGGCATTGGTCTGCTTGGATGGGCTTTGGCGTGATGGAGAATTTCATCCCCACCCCCTCTGCTACCTCACTGACAGTGGCGCTTTGGGGCCGGAGCTGTTGGTGAAGGGTGTGTGGCACCTCAGGCTACAAATGTTGCCTTGCGTAAAGGACAAAAAGAGAGGATATCTGCGGGTTAAGAGTGCCTCAAATGTTGGCCCACATGGACCTACATACCCACCATTCTATATTTAGACATAATAGACATAAGGTATACTCTGTAAGTCACTGAAAGCAGCAGTAAAACCAGTAAAAAACGCCTTTATCGTACAGCTGCTTTTCCAGTCTTTTTCTCGAATTAATGATGAAAAGAAACAGTTCATTTATTAAAAATCTTTTAGTCCTGTACTTATTTGTCTCTTTTTAAAACCATGGCATGTTCAAATAGTCGTGCATCAGCGGTCCCCAACCTTTTTTGGTTGGGTCGGTTTATGTCCAACAATATTTTCACGGACCAGCTTTTAAGGTGTCGTGGATAAATACAACAAAATAAAACCAGTACTGGTACCAAAAGAAAGACAATTTATTCATAACACAGAGGAAAAGACCCAGGGAAACCGAGATAACAATAAAAATTATTTTTTAAAAATAGCAATAAAAACCCTGAAAACCATAAATTTCATACCTGAGCCTCAACTCTAGCAGCCTGGTACCAAACGACTCACGGACCGGTACCAGTCCATGGCCCGGAGGTTGGGGACCGCTGATCTAGGTGAGGTAAAGTAATAAATTGCTTAATCTGTAATAATTTATGTAATATGATTAGAAATAAGATTTTTTTAAAACTATACCAGAAAAAATATTTACTAAAATAACAGTAGTGGGAAAAAACGCTGTCTTCCTTTTTAGACTCACTTATACAGTGTGGTTGTGTTGTTTCTGTGCAGATTGCCCCATTTTAAAGTTAAAGGAATATAAAGTGAAACACTGTGATCTATCAAAAGGTACTGGTTATGTAGGCTGGGTCCCTCATCATCAAACCAGAAACACTTACAGCCAGTGTAAAACAACTAGAAAAGTGAGAAGCTCGATGTTGATGAACCTGCCATATGCTGGATTGTATGCCATCCATGCTTTGTTCCACCTGGTCTCATACCTGCTATTGAACTGTGACACACTGGAGCTGGGATAAACTGTGATAACTTTGCACCTACCTGATCCTCTCCTCTTCTTCATCTCGCCAGTTGCTTGTTTGGTGTCTCATGTGTGTGTGTCGCACTCCTCGTGTTCTCTTCATTCTCTCATTCACCTGAGCCCCATGCCTGCTGTTCATAGTACTGTTTATTGATTTATTCTCAGAACACGATCAAGAGACATAGATTAGGTAAAAGTTAAATATGAATGCTTTATTAAAAGTCTAAATAGTCATCATCATTATTCCATATAGGCTAAACAGTCACACAACACAGTCTGCAACTCTATCGGATGCTTGCTGGGCAAATATTCAGTGCAACAACAGATGTACATCAATCAGGATGCGATCGCTGTTTATTATTTACTGCAGTGTAATCAGTGGATTCTATGATATCTCCGTCGGATAGCATCTATCTTTACACTCTCATCCCTTCCTCTGTTGCTCTTGTTTCTCTTTCAGGTTTTCTTTTCCTCTCGCTCTCTCTGTCTCTCTCTGTGGAATACATGTTTGATTCGCCAAATCCGTTGCAGAGATGCTTCAGGGGAAAACAAATTAGACCGATGGGGCTGAAACCCATTTTAGGAGAGCAAAAAATTCTGATCTATATATCTGCTGATGTTCTTTATTCATCTTTTTCCATCCATGTTTTTGACGTCTTATCCGAGCAGGGTTGCGGTGGGGCCAGAATCAAACCCAACTGACGTCATGCAAGAGGCGAGGTAGACCCTAAACAGCTCCCTCCCACTCCATCACAGATCTAACACCAAGATTCAGACACCCTTTAATACCCGCATCCACAGCTGAAAATGAAGAATCGTATTTAATTGTCTTATTGGTGCATGTTTGGAGCTGCTCTGCTGTATGGAGCCACTGTGCTCAAAAGACTGTGGTGATTACACCGTTTCTAAATCACTTGACGCATCATTTTTCAGATATGATCAAGAAAACAGTTTATTTTATCAGTGCGTAACAAAGAACATATAGTATAGTTGTCATTGTCCAATATATAATTAGATATTTGTAAATGTACTTTAGTTAAGGCCTAATTACCAAAGACAAATATGGAACCACTTTAAATCTATTACTCGCTGGTATCTCAAGGAGTGAGATAATCAATTGATTTGCTGCCATCAGAAAAGGCTATTAGTTTCCAAGCAT
>NW_005187756.1:336170-347933 GCF_000239375.1 Pundamilia nyererei | reverse complement strand
TATAAGTGGTCAGAAACTTGTAAATAACTCATGAAAGTATAAAGTTACGTTGAAACCAAGCACACCATTGTTTTTCTTGTGACATTACCAATAAGTTTGATGTGTCACATGACCCTCTTCCTATTGAAAAAACAAAAGTTGTATCCAAGATGGCCAATTTCTAAATGGCCACCATGGTCACCATCCATCTTGAGGAGTTTGCCCCCTCACATATACTAATGTGCCACAAACAGGACTTTAATATCACCAACCATTCCCACGTTATTACGGTGTATCCATAGAAATGGCTCACTTTTTTAAATTATCAGATAATTTAAAAAAGTGAGCCTCAGAGGGTTAAAAGATGTGGCTCTGAAGCAGTAATGTCTGTGTATGATGCTTTTTCATAAATAGCATACCTCGTGACAAAAGTGTTTGAGAACTCCTAAGCTAAGAGAGCTAAGATAGCTAAGGTAGCTAGCTATCTAGCGATAGAAGCCTCTTCTTTACTTTGAGCTTGTGGATGAGGCAGTGGCTTTGTCAGTGCTTGACTCATCAGCTGCTGTAACTATAAAGAATACCTCTTTCCTTCATATCTTCACCTTGCCTGTTAAAGCTTCTTCCACAGCCAGAAATTTTATCTTTGGTAATTAGCCTAGCTACCACCAGATGGTAACAATCCTTACAAACAGTTTCTTTTGTAATGAGCACTCCAAAGGGGAACAAACTAACCTACATTTCTTACAATGGCACCGTTAGGCTAATGAGTCGGGTTTCAATATACGTTTACTTCAAATGCACCGCGGTATTGAAGTTCAGTATGCTCCCTATTAATACCTGCGGATACAGATGATGACAGGGTTGAAAATAATTTGCAGCACGAAGCAGATCAGATGATGAGTCAACAGAGGCAATGGAACTGCAGCATTGCTTTTGAACTCTGAACAGCACATACTGCATGCCTCCAACAGTGAGTTAAACGTATCATTAAGTTCAAATTATGCCCTGTGCTTTCAGGAATACACATAATTGCCTAAATGTCCAGATATAATTCTTGAAATCAGACTCGTCATCTGTTGTGCTTTCACATCACAGTCATGTCCTTGTCACTAAAGCGACAGGCTCTGCACCGATTCAAACTGGTGCAGCTATAAACTCACGCGGCCTGTTGGTTTGCAGCGGAAAGGGAGAGTGGCAACTTGGTTTAATGATAATAGCTCTGACGATAGCGGTGATAATCCTCCTGCTATTCTTGCTGACTGCAGAGAGCCCGCGCTTTGTTCTCCGCTCCCCCTATTAGCGTGATGGAGGTTCATTTTAATTTGAATGGACCATCAGTTGGATAACGGTAGAATCGCTCGCCCGTGTGTGAGTTCAGACTTGTGTGTAAGAGAAATCGAGCATGGAGAGAAATATGTGCACACGATAGAATGCAGGCACATGCATGTATGTACACACAGTGTGCGCTGTCAAACAAAGACGCAATAATAGAGAAGGACCCGCGGGTCAGTGTGGCGACCTTGCTGGGCTGCAGGTGCTATTATCTTCCTGGCACCTGTTCCGGGAGAGTTCTTCCTCACTGTCTGCCACAGCTGAGGCTTGAAACACTAAGATGGCAGACAAAGGCTGCAGTGAGCAGAAACATTATATTTCTTATGCTGCTTTTGATAGATGCTGAAAGGAAACTGTACATGTTCGACACATTTTTAGCACAGTTCTTTAAATAATTTAGTGAGAGATTTCAAGGGGAATTATTTTACATGTATAAGCATACATATATTTATTGGTGTTCTGTGTTTAAAGCAGTATTTCTCAATATTTTAGGTGTAAAAAAACCCCAGCAGAGCTTAAAAAAAAGTGCATTAAATAATCAGCTAAAGACTAATCAGCTGTTTATATTTTTTCGCATTTTATTATATATAGGAGAACTGATGTGTGATTCTAGGTTTGTTGTCATGTACACCAGCGGTCCCCAACCCCCAGGCCACGGACCGGTACCAGTCCATGAGTCGTTTGGTAGCGAGCCGCAAGAGTTGAGGCTCGGGTGAGAAATTTATGGTTTTCAGGGTTTTCATCGTTAACTCGATTTCCCTGGGTCTTTTCCCGTGTAGTTGTGTCTTATTTTGAAAGTAATATTCATGCGTTACCATAGCGACCAGAGAGCATTGTTACTCTCAATGTTGTTGGCGCATTTCAGGAGGACGCTGCTAATAAAGTTACACAATTACACAGTGAATTGCGTTTTTTTATTATATTTACAAAACACCACAGTTTCTGTCTTGGTCCTATCATTTTATTTTGTTGTATTTATCCATGACACCTTAAAGGCCGGTCTGTGAAAATATTGTCTGACATTGAACCGGTCCGTGGCGCAACAAAGGTTGGGGACCGCTGATGCACATTACAGAAGAACCCAGAGAACTTCCAATGTTCTAGATTCCTGAGAATTCTGAAAGAAAGGCAAAATCTGATTAACATATAGCTTAAGGGTCAATTAAAAGCTAAAGCTATGGCAATTAATGTTAGTCTTTAGCGTCCTAAAAATCACATTCATCCCCACATTACATTCCCACATCATATGAGAGTGTTTGAGCTCAAAAGCATTAGACCCACTGTGAAGACATGTTTAGAAACACTGACTAACAGCAGCTAACACCACCAAACACATCAGCGCTTACTGACGGAATCGCCACAGTGTCCTTGTCATCAGACAGAAGTGAGCTTCACTGAATCATCTATTGGTATTACAGCTCGTAGGACTCCCTGATGACTAAAGGATTATCTGCTGGAGGCAATCTGGACACAGTTCATAATTTTAGTCAACACTGTGAAGTGTGACCTCACTTTGTAGGCATGTGACTTAAAAAGAAGAGAGCAGCTTGTGAGCACAGGGTCAACCAAGAGGAGAGGAGCGGGCGCGCTGGAGGCCTGGACTCGCTACTGTAGTCTGATCACTTTACTTCAGTCGGATGCTAATAACATTTTGCTGGATTTTTGGGTTGATCGTAGCTTTATTCTACATTAATGCTCTCAGCTGCTGTATTGGAGATGCACGCGCTGTATGTGCTGTATGCACGAGTGTGAGCAGTAAAACTGTAAGCCGGCAGAGTCACTGAGACAGATTGCTCTTCTTATTTGACCCTGAGTTTGTACAAGTTCCCTGTGGCACTGTTAGAGTTTGTACAGTCGTAGCCTGGTGGTGAATGGGCAGACAGTATAAACAAGGCTCAGCCCTGGCTCTGTGTGTGGGTAGTTTGTCATAGCTGTGACTTCAGGGCTATCTAAATAGCAGCAAGCGGGCGCGTTCATCATCACATTCATCCTTAGCAGGGTGAGAGATGGATGCCCTACCCGTCCACCAGGTCATGAGTTATCACTCACCAGGGGCTGCTGGTTCATACAAAGGTCAAAGGACCATTTGTCTTCAGGCAAGTATGCCTTTCTGGTGCATGCAAACACACACACACACACACACACATGTGCTTCTATTCACAGCTACAATCACTTACCTGGGAATTTTTTTTTTTTTTTTAAATGATATTTTTTATTTTGCTCACTACTTTATGATTACTTACTAATGAATAATCTGGGGATTTGCATTTAAAGAAAAATTCTGTGTTGCAATATGTATAATCATTTGTTTATATATTTTGCTGGGAGGTGGATGAGCATTATTGTGTCTACAAGCTAAATATGAAAGTGCAACTGCAGATGCACACCATTGCAGTAAAAACGTACTAAAATTAGCAAAATCTGGCAAATTTCACAACTGCATTTAGATTTATATTATCTTTGTTCATGAGAAATACTCAGGCCCATCCATCCATTTTCCAAGCTGTGAAAGGTTTGAGGCAGGTGCACCCGAACAGGTCACCATGTCACCATAATTTTGAAACATTTTGAGGAATTTAGTTATTAGTTGACGTGGTTCCCCGCTTTCAGGGACCTATGTGAGAAAATTGATAGGACTCACTTATTCAGTAAATGTATTGTTACTGAATATATTGTTGCCTGCTCCCAGCTGGTAGCTTAGTGAGTAATTGAAACAGAGAAATTTAAAACAGAATTAGATGCCCTAAACTTCACTTTGATATTTAAAACCCTGTTATATACAAATTGAATGAATAAAATGTGATAAGCTTCAGAAGCGCTGGCTGACAGATTTAGCAAAGTTAGCATACCCAGTTTGCAGTCTCCCAGTTCTATATATTATTGGCAATTTGAAAAGTTTTCCTGAGTGTATTTTGCGCTGAATATGACACGAGTTAGAGCTCCAGTACACGCTAGGCTAATGAGCTGCTGGCTGTAGCTTTACATTTATCAGTATTTGTGTAACTCACAGCAACGAAAGCAAAGCAATCCACCGGTATCTACAAATACTAGTAACTTAACTGTATGAGATAATTATATAATTGGAAAGGTCAGACAAAATCAGCTTGCCTGGATCTAGTAATCTCCACCTCTCTGAGTCAGTTTGTAAGGTATGTAGGTAAGCTATGCAGTCACTGGTGTGTTTTTGTCATTGTTATTTCACATATTTTGTGCTAATTGAAAACTCATTCACTGCTCATTCACAGAGAGCCTCAAATTAAACCAGCGCTTTTTAAAATGACCGTTAGAGTGCAGTCCTTTTAAATGTGTAATAACAACAGCACCGACACTGTGGTATATTCCACTGTAGTAAATGAAAATATGCTCCAGCAGAAATTTCCAAAACATAATCACGCAAAACAGATTAGCTTTCACCGTCACCCTCAGACCTTGTGGCTGGGGTTGGAGTGGTGTTATGTAATGAGTCAGAGGGCATATGGATTGGATCTCTGTTAAAACTAGAGAATGCATTATCATTAGTGTGTCTACAGTAAAGAACCAGCCAACCCTGAATAGATCCATTGTCTTTCATTTCCACTCATTAGTCTCCTGTAATAAAGACTGGTTTGCTGCTAGCAAGAATTTACCTTTTTAACAGGAGACTCTTTTCTCAGCCACTGACATCACCTGTTTAGATAAGACGGAATAACATGAAACTTTAATGATCCCTGTGGGGAAATGGGAGTGTTACAGCTGCAGCTGGTAATAATGGAGACACTGAAGGAAAATGGAATTATCATGTGAATACAGCAGAGTGGGGAAAATTAAATGAGCCCAGACCAGCAATCTCAATATTAAACATGTTCAATTGGCACATATTACAACAACAAGAGCACACTTTTAATTATTGCATTATAATGGGGAGAAAAAAAACAACAACCGCTCGCTGAATCACACCAAAAAGAAAGCGCTGCGTGGTAGAGGAAATTTAGCAAAGATCGTAAAAAAAGTTACTCTTCACATTGCAAACATCTGCATGAATGGTAAACAGGTTTATTTTAAGAAATGCATTTCGCTGACCAGCATTTACTATCTAGAGGTGTTTCTAATTCTCAGATCTAAAACTTTATGAATATATTAACGTGACATATGAAAGGTTGCATCATTTAGCTTGAGAACGTGTACAGCAGGTTTATAATAATGTCTCTGTACTCCGGTTTTGGATTCTGTAGAAAGAGAATTATAATCCTGAGATATTTATTGATAAAAGGTTCTAATGTCTCTGTGTGGCTACATTTTAATGTAATTATTATCCTTAAAAGTATGCACAAACACACAAAAAAGTGGCATTTATTGTTATCACTTGGCTATAGGTCATGTATTTGGCTGTAATAATGCGAGCTTCTCCTCAAACAGCTCCGGCTGAGGCCTGAAGTCCTCCACACACCTGCTCGTCGCTGACCCACTCTCCTGCCAGCCCCGTAATCCGATCCTTGTTGGCTGTGCTCTTGGCCAAACTGCAGCGCTACCCATTATCTTGCACTAAGCAGGTGCTGAGACGCATCGCTCCTTGATCACAATGTAGATCTGCGCAGAGCGCACGTGGAGTAATCCATTTTTCAATTTGGTCTCCTGCCTGGGATGAATTAACAGATGTCGATTGATTTTCCTTCCCGTGTAACTGTGAGCGTTGTTTACGCCCGGCAGCCAGGGCGTTATACCTGAGAGCCATGGGCGGAGCACACGTTATAATTAGCGCTCTTTATATCCCAGCGGCATCTGGCTGTTACTTTGACGTGTTTACTTTTCTACCCTCTCTGTTAAAACGAATTAAGCTCTCCTCTATAAATGATGGTTTTATCTATATTGCATCAGGTGTATAACATGTGAACGAACAGCATCACTCCTCATTTGCTCTTCTTTTACTGAAAGGCCTAATCACTCTAACAAAGACTACACGTCACTCCTCGTACCCTGGAGACTCAGTCTCGACTTGACGCGCCCCCTAGCGTTTTCACAGCCGTCGTTGTTCACCAGCTGGTTATTATTACTAAAAATACGCTTATAAAACTGGTGTAGCCTGGCACCATCACCCACTAATGACGGGAGTCAAGTGGCGCGCGGCAGATATGCCCTCACATGCGTGCTGTCACAAGCCATTTAATTGAAGTTGAGGAAATGGGAGCCGGCGTTGTTTTGCTCCAAGCCCACCCTCTACCCCCTCAACCCCACCTCACAGTCCCCCCCTTCCTCCCCCCAAGTCGTTATGCTGTCTTTATTGCCATCATCTCAGTGATCATGATAGCGATGATCCGATATTATCTTCACTAAGGTCGCCGTTCAGGGTTGTTTATTCTCTCTTCAGTCTTAGGTAGGAAAAGAAAAAACCATATAGCGTTCACATGAGGTGAACAAGGAATGCTGCATTGATTTTTACAAGTGTCAAACAAACGGTAAAGCCTTGTCTGTGAATCTCAGGTGACTTTAAATATTTATGACTAAATGAGGATCAACTTGTTTTTGAAACTTTTTAACACTCTCCCTTACAGCGTGTGGGTGCGGTTTGATTTGATTGACAATAAACACCACGAGCAAAACAACAAAAACAACAAAACAGCATATTTCAACACATTTAGATCCAAAGATTGCTCAACTCTGACTGGTGCTGGGAAGCATCCCCACTGAGCTCTTCCCACTTCAGGCTAGTCAGAAAAAAACAATTTAATAAAAGTCTGTTTTTTTAAATAACCGATCGTGTTTTGGAGAAAATAAAAGTGAGGAACCTTTGTCATTGTCAAGGGGTAAGGCTAAATCACTGCACAGCTAATTTGCATAATTAGTTCTTAACAGGTTTTGATGTTTTTCCTTCCTTCTTCTTTTACCTGTAGCACACTTCAGCTTCTCTTGACTAGTGTTGTGCAAGTTACTTGGGAAAAGTAGTTAGTTACTTATTAGTGATTACTCATTTTCAATAGTAATCCCGTTACATTACTCATTACTTATTTTCAAAAGTAATTAGTTACTTATTACTTAGTTACTTTTAAAAACATGATGCACAACCTGAATAGGTAATGAAGCAATACAATCCAAACTGAATCAAAATGGAAAGCCTCTTTTTAGAAATTGTTTTGATTTTATGCACATTGCATTAAACAAAAATGACATTATATGCAACAGTCTTTGACTTGAAGAAATTCTTTAACATTTAAACCTATTTTCTGCAGATTCCAACATATAAAATAAAAGTTTTTGTGTTTACACTCACTCTTTCAAATAGATGCAAGTAAAACATAGCAGAAAACAAATACAACTAAAGATTCAGCGACACTAAGTCCTGTCGCTCTTCCAGTTGTTACCGTGCTATTTCCGAATGATTTTCTTAACAATATTTCCCATTAACTTAACAGGCATTATGCATAATGTATATATTATGTATATATAATATATGTACATAAATGTAATTTTTTTTTCATTTCTCTGAGAGAACAACACCAGTGAGGATTGACTGATGGGCAGTCCACTTGCTCTTATTTTGACAGTTTAGTCACAGCTAACTAGCTAGCCCCAGCTGTTCCCTTCTTGTGTTTCCCCATTCGCTGCCTTGCTGGACAGGTTGTTATTCTGGCAGTCCTCAATATCAATTGCTGCTTCTCCCAGAAAAACATCTTGTCATCTCAGGCATTCTCTAACTCTACCATCTTAGTCTGCAGCTGGCTGCTGTAATCTTTATTCTGCTGTGGAGAACTGCTTCAAGCTCTAACCAGAGCCTGCAGCTGGTGGAGAAATGGTTCGTGTGTGGCGCTGCCGACCTCACCAAAGCTGCAGAGCAGGAGTTTATCAGCAGGATGGGACTCATTCGAGAGGCCGCTGATTATATTACTCAGCTATTTATTCATCTCAGTGTACATAACTTGTAAACCCCAAATGCTCCTTTCACGGTGCTCGCTGTGGTTACAGCCATCCTGCCCAGCCCTGCCCCAGCCTGTCCCTGCCCCTCGCTGCTGCACCAAATATAATTTAAATCTATGGGAAACACTGATTGAGGTTTAAGTCCTTCCAAAGCAGCACACTGCATGCTTCTTTCAGTTACAATCAGACCGCAATCTTACAAGAAAACGTTCCTTTCACCACCACCGGTGGGAGGTCAGAGGTCGCTATCAGCTAAAGAACTACAGCCCCAGACTTGCCACTGATGGAATGTTTTGTTCATGTTTCTGGCGCGTGCCAGAATGACTGTTGGAGCTTGGATCTCACTACTTTCCACCACAGCAGCCAGAAAGCGCACAAATGTCCCATAAAGCAAAGCCATTGTCCTGAGAATCCCACCTGCCTTTCAAGTGCTTAGCCATCCATGTCTGTGAGCATGTATCCCACTCCAGCACTGGGTACCTGGGTGTGCTACCTCCATGTCGAAGTATACTGCAAAGAAAAAAAAGACAGAGTCCACCGGGAGGCAGGAGGAAAGTGGAGCAGAGCTGGGTCACACATGGAGATGGCGAAAGGGGGAGCTGAGACCAGATGATAGATTGGAAAATGAGGGTGATTCCCAGAGAAATGTGTGTGTTTCCGTTCATGTGTGGGAAATAACAGGCGGGAGTAAATGAAATGAGCACGTGGACGTTTTATGTGTCTATGATGAGGCAGGACAGCTGCCAGGGCTGGTGTCCCCAACTTGGAGGTCAGCAGCAGGTGTCACACCTGAGCAACCAGAGGGTAAATGCTGAAGTAGCAGGTGTGAGGGAAAGAAATGGAGAGATGGTGAAAGGCGGGCGAGGATGGATGATTGAGCTGAGGGAGAGTAGAGGGGTTAAGCACCGGGGTGACGAGCTCTCCCAGTTTAGAGAGTGACAATTTGATGGATGAATGAGGGGGCCGGAGGAGAGGAACTGAAGCTAAGGAAACAGTCACGTTGTGTAGCACTGATTGTTTGGATGGGCAGGTGACTGTGTTTTCTTCTTAACTCAGTTAAGATATCGTTTGGTTTTGACACGTTTTACACTCCGGATCCATGAAGACGGCAGTCATGAGAGGAAGAACGGCAGGATCACGTGTGCTTCTCGAGGTCCATGGAGTGCAGTTACACAGAACAATAAAGACAGCATGGGTGCGAGCTGACTGTGCTAAACACTGCCCCTTTACCGACACGAGGAGGTGGAGTGGCTGAGCCGGATCGAGATGAGAAGCCTCGGCCGGCTTCTTTGTTCTTCCCTGTCGTCTCTCTCATATGAGTCGATGCTGTGGCCAGAAACCAGAAGGGGACGGCGAGATTATGTTTGGCTGATTTGAGGCCAATTGCTGGTTTCACCTAAGCATCAGATGAGCAAGGAGGAGTGGATGTCAAAGAGATGCGAGCATCAGTGATTATTAGAGGGTTGGGAGGGCAATAGAGGAAGAAGACTAAAGTGCCTCCTTGCTGCGTCTCAGCTTGAATGCGACAGACACAATCTCTCCCACACGTGCTCGGCCTGGCGGCTGGGCTGGGTGTTATGGGTCTTTGGCAATGCCTGTGGTCCCCCTCTGAAAGTCTGCTGTGGCTGCTGTTGTTGTGACAGCGTGTCAAAATTAACACTCACAGCCACAGCTGTAACTGCTGAACATGTTGAAAGCACAAAGCATTGAACTCACTGCTATTTATTGCTCTCTGGCCTACTGTCAGCTCTGGGAATTTTTTGTTATAGAGTATAGCTCAGAAATCTGCAGTGTGCTGTGTGTGTTGGCAAGTCTCTGTTTCAGCAGAATAGGGCTTTGAAGACTCATTAGATGTGGCTAATCTGAATAACTTGTAAGGTGTTATAATAGACATTTTAGTTTTGGGTTTAAGAAGATCAAACTAACCTTGTTTTTTTATTTTATTTAATATAGAAAAACAACATTGTACTTATATACTGATTAATGTGCAATTATCTTGCAACAAAGTAAAATATTCTCATAACTCAGAATTTATCTTTTAAAAATAAAGAAAAGCAGGTGCCAGTTTGTGGAAGCTGGCATGTTGCCTGCCATCTTGAAGTCAAGTTAAGATGGACATCAGCATTTTATGGATATGACTAGAGACCGGCCGTATATGTAGTACTTAGAAGAGGAGCTGTAGGCGTTAATGCACAGTGGAAGCAAATTTTAATTTGTATTTGTACCTATCCTCTCAGAATGGGTCCGCTTCACCAAAGAAACGAGAACAGGAAGGAAATAAAACACGACCCCTTTCCTCCTCACCTCAAACTTCATCTGGTAATAAGCTAACTGGTAATAAGCTAATTATACCAGCTAATGCTAGGCTTGAGTGTCCTAAAAGTCACACTTTCCCTCTGATAAACATTGTGAAGTTTCACTAATGCGGACTAGCAGCAGCTTAAAGCAGCTAACAGGTTCAAGATATGCTCAAGAATTCACCTCAGTATTGCTGTTATCGGTCAGAAGTTAGCTTCTCTGACTCAGCGACCCATATGGAAGTCCATTCGCTACGTTTTCCGGCTTCCTCCGCACATAGGCGTGTCTTTTCAGGTAAGAGGTAAACAGTCGACTCACAGCCTACCCAATTAGCAAGAAAGGTCTGGGGCTGATCTGATTGGTGTCTGGGTAGACTCACTACAGACAAACAGCAGGCCAGAGTGTGGGGGTAAAAACGTAAAATGCTGCGAAATTTTCAGTTGACACATATCTGTTTTTTATTTCTGTTATCAACACTTAAGTCTAAGGGTTTCTATAATTCAAATATGTTAAAAAAAAATAATGTGTACAAAACGGTTTTTTAATATAACCAGTAGTAGAAGCACATCAGCTAGCGATGACCATTATGGGGTATATTTTAAATGTAATTTTTTTTAATCTTTCTTGGCTAAAACTCTTTTGTCTTACAGCATCAGTAGCTGTGATTATGCACTTGAATTTAGAGGAGTAAGACAACAGAATCCAACTGACCCCTAATCTGCAATCTACTGACATCTAGTGGTGAGATTTTACACGCCGTAGCTTTAATCCTCTGCTTAGTTCAACTCGAAGCACAAAAAAGAAAAGATCCAGGTCCATGTTCACGCTCACAAATTATTACAGTTGAAGCAAGAGCAGTAAGCATTACGACAGACTGACAGATAACCGAGTGACTCATCGTGGATCATCCGCGCTACATGCAGAAACTCATATTATAGTGACTGACAGGAGTCGAACTAGTTTCCTGAACATTATCCAGTGTTTCCCCACAGATATGAATTCTATTTGTGGCACGAGTGAGGAGTCTACATATGCAGGTGTTTTTATGAGAGAATTATTAAATAATATCAAATAAATGTAATATCTTATGCTTCTGTGTGTCAGGCGTTGTGTGGAGGCGAGGAGGAAGGAACCCAAACGCAGGACTCGCAGGTAGGTGAAGACTGGTGAAGGTTTATTATAAGGAGTGGATGAACAGAACAGAGGTAGAAAATGGCTGGCTGGCTGACTTAATGGCTGGACTGGACTAAACTGAAGAACATCATC
>NW_005187756.1:293377-330149 GCF_000239375.1 Pundamilia nyererei | reverse complement strand
GAGTACAGGGCTGAACATAATCTGACTAATGACACGGAAGACAAGCTGACACGGGGAAAAAAACAGGAAGTGAGAACATTAATGTGGCGAACTAAACTGAACATGAACAAACTGAAATCACTGGGTCAACGACCCAGGAACCCTGACACTGTGCAAATATGAGTTGGCCTGCTTTGTAACAAAAAAAAAAGAATAGAGGAATAAGCAGTGTCTTCTCCTGTATCGTCTAATTTGGTGGTCGAATTCCAAGTCTAGCATCTTTGAGTGCAGTTAGTGAAGGTATGCCTCGTTCTGCTCTGCAGCTACAGGATTTAAAAGTCAGCTGAAGGATATCAAGAAGTGAAGTAATGGTGCTGTGAGAGAAACACTGGCACATGGATTATCCACTTGTAAATGTTTTTTTCAAACAATTAAAAAATACTTTACTTGTTACTGAAAATACTTGGTAGCTATTATTACTATATGTTTTATGCTTGGGCAGCCAACCCAGTTAGTGTCTACAGTTTGAGTGGGAAACAATCATAGACTTCTTAAATCTTCTAAAGTGTGACATGAATAACTAAATGATTTCAAAATTGATACTCAAGACACGGACACGTGCGCAGACACATCCACATCAATCTGGAAATAAACAGAAAACTATAAAAACACCAACACACTTTGTGAAACAGGATCGTATCCAGGGCACGATAAGAAAGACCAAAGTTGGCCACGCCTTCAAAAGATCAATGCATTAAGCGTTGATCACTAATAGACCGAAAGTCTGAGGTATTTCTCTTACTCCACACCTGATAAAGGAGATGAACCACCGTGTGTATGCTGCCATTTAAGAAAAAGGGGGAAAAGGACATTATTCTTTTTGCTTGACGTATTAAGCTGATATTGCTAAGACCTGTAATAAGAAATTTTGTATTAACTCTGACATGAATGCAAACTACAAGAATCCTCGTGAGTAGCCCCATAATTTTGGTAGCTAACCAAGACCCCAGCCAGTCCACAGCAGTTTCACTGACAACTTTCGGACTAGCCTAGATTTGCAGTTACCTTATACCTAACCAAGCGGGTCTTTACATTGACTTTACACTATGGCTTTGTCTTTTCACATGGCTACTACATCAGACAGTTCATTACATTAGTGATTAAAGTTTGTGACTTTTTACCATGGCGAGACAGAGGGAGTCAGAGTTGGGCTCACTGTTTAACACAGTCTAACACATCTAAACGTTGGATTGGCTCATCATTGGACTGATATTTTGTCATGTGACTGTTGCATCATTAAACACTTCTCCGAGGATGCTGTTCTGCGGTTGATGCCAACCTCTAACCTCCCTGCTGAAGCTTCCCCTTCAGGCATCAAGAACGAACCCCTGCCATCTTTTATTTTCAAGCAGAATGCAGTCATGGCCCCCCCATGTAGAGTCGTAGCACTGCTCTGCCCTTCCTCTGCTATCTAAGTAAGCTGTTATATCAGTAAACACCGTGCTGTTCATGTCAGGTGTGTGCTCCACTTCCTAAAGAGAGGGTATGTCTCCTCTTTGTAACATAACAAAGTGCTGTCTGCTGCATATGCTGTATTTTTAATTCAACAAGGGCGGTTTGGAAGCCTTGTAGCATGTCACACGCTAGCAGCTCGCAGTGGCGTTCCCCTGACGCTGACAGAGAAATCAAACGTAAAATGGAGCACCGGAGCGAGTGAGCGGCGATACAGAGCAGATGTTTGCAAGGAATGTTGACTTTTTGTTTGGCCCTTATCTTTGACGCTGCCATCCTCCGGTAAAGCGAGTGACGGAAGAGAAGAGAATAAAGGGAGTGCGGGGGTGAAAGGAAACAACGCGGAGTGAAAGGGAAAAGCGGCGCTGTTGGTAGAACTAAGTGGAAGAAGTGTTGGCAGGCGGGATGTTCGATGGCAGGAAAGTGGGACAGCTACACAGCTGTGTTTTGGCGTCGAGGGACCCCCCGAGATTGGTGTCACTGTATTTCATTGTCAGGGAGAAGACGGGGAGCGAAACACTAGAGACGCTGTGATGTGCAGACAGAGGAGGAGGATCTGGAGGAGGCAGAAAAAAAATGAAAGTAAAAAAGTGAGACAGACCCTGGAGCAGCTGCTCTTATATTGCCTGATGGTGCAGAATAGAGGCAAGAAAAAAAGAGGCTTGTGTTGGCAGTCGGGGGGCAGGTAAACAGAGCCACCTCCTCTTCACACGGGGAGAACTGATGCCTGGTTCAATTGCGGGGTGACCCGGCGGCTGCACCCTGTCATTTAAACTCCAGAGACGAAAACAACATTTCCCATGATTCAGCCGCTGCTCGATAGGAGCGGTGCTGACATCTTTAAGATCGGCTTGACAGTTTTGCTTGCCACCTCACAATAAATGGCCCTTTTGAGTTATATAACACCCGCTGAGATCTGTAAGAATTTACGATCAGCCATTATTTCATCCTCACAGGGTGATAAATAGGGTGATAAATTCCTGTGGCTGAAGTCGCTGAGGGGTCAGGCCCTTTTCATGTTAGCTATTTCATGTTTATTTTGCACTGAGTTATCTGTCAAGGTGAAGTGGCTGAGTAATGCCCCCAAAGTCAGATAGCGAGGATAGCAAAAGAGTCCAACAACTCAGCAAAACTGGCTTTCCCCCGTAGCCTCTGTGGGGAAATCTCGCCTTTTCGTCGTCTGGGCCGAACCGAGGTCTTCAGTTGGAAAAAAAAAACATCCGCCGTTGATCGATGTCTTATCACTCCAACGGCCACTAAAAGTAACAGCTCGAAGGAGTAAATGTGGTGCCATTGTGGCCATGATTGCTTGCTGTGGCACTTGTGTCACAGTCAGAGTCACTCTCAGAGGCTCAGACAGAGTGAATGATGGCAGGTCTGATTCACACCACCAGCCTCTGTGCTTGTATATATGGGACAGCTGAGGTGAAGGCAGATAAACCGTACCCTGAGAGGGAGAGGAGATCTCGTCCCTGCATGTTTCAGTTTCAATCGTTGCTCTTGTTTGGGATCCTACAGTTGGATCCTTTCTTACAGCCCAGCACTAGAAGTGCTCTTCAAGTTCCTCAAAGATAAAAAAAAAAGCCTCCTCTGTCATAAAATAAAAAAGAAAGGTAGGCAGAAAACACAAAACAACAACAGATGAATAGGGGGAAAACAACCCATCCCTCCTTTCTTTGCCCTCGGTTCTTAGCACACTGCTGGTAAACAGCGCGTGAACAAGCGGGCTGCAATTTTGAACGCAGCTTTATTTTCCTCCGTTTATTTAAGCCCAAAATGGGTCCTGATGGAGTCATCAGCCCCCACTCGCCAGCTAATGGTTTAATTATGTCCATCTGGAGGAGGCTGGGAAGGCGAGCTCGCCTTACTCTCCAGTCATTCCTCTGGTAATTTGTCTTCCCCCGCACCCACTGACTGCCGTGCTGATGGCTCCGAGATGCGGCGAAGCATTCTGGTGGAGGATCAGCCTTCTACCTCCCACCCAAAACTTCCGTCTGATACTTCTTGTCCCTCTTTGGGGCACAGCGAGACCCCGCAATCTCTGTTACACTATGTGATCCCTGACCTTCTTGAAACCAATTCTCCTAAAAGCATGTTAGCACTCGGATGATGTTTTATATGAACAGAGTTAGAATCCTCAGTGATGTAGCTACGGACACTTACCGTTCATGTGAGTTACTGCTTTCTTTTTGCATAATAAAGTGATAATCTCTTCTACTTTTGGGCTAATGCAAGAACTTTTTGCTACTCTCCACAGCCAGTCGATACAGTTCAGCAGTTACCAAATCTCCTGTGGTTGTGGAAAGAAAACTGAATTTGGAAAAGGAAATGTGCATTGATTTTCGTTCTTGTTTTTAAAGTTTTTTTGTGACTGATCTAAGGAACCTGGGTATTCAGGTTTAAAAAAGCAGCTGCTATTTCTTGGGCCTTTTTTAAACAATGTACAGTTGATGGATTTGTGGATTAATTCACCTTCATCTTGAAAAAACAAATCTCTACTCAAACCAGACTTTGGGTTTACTGAAATCAGTATGGTAAATGGCCTGTATTTGTATAGCGCTTTTACTAGTCCCTAAGGACCCCAAAGTACTTTACACATCCAGTCACACACACATTCACACACTGGTGATGGTAAGCTACATTGAAGCCACAACCACTGACAGAGGCGAGGCTGCCGGACACTGGCACCACTGGGCCCTCTGACCACCACCAGTAGGCAACGGGTGAAGTGTCTTGCCCAAGGACACAATGACCGAGACTGTCGGCTCGAACCGGCAACCTTCCGATTACAAGGCGAACTCCCAACTCTTGAGCCACGATCGCCCCACGATGGAGTAAGTAGTCGGATGGGCTCATTGGTTGTCTTCCTCAAGAGTTAGGTGAGAATATATAATCTCTCCTGGCCAACAGCACGAGGTTAGCTTAGCTTGGCACAAACTGCAATCTGCCGTGACCTAACCCACTGATTTCTGAAGTCAACATTTTGAAAATTCAATGTTAGCATTTTGCACCGCTAACTTTATGGAGGGGGAATAAGCTGTAGAGAACAAATTCCTTTTTTGTACTATCCATCCATCCATCCATCCATCCATTCGCTTCGGCTTATCCTTTTTCAGGGTCGCGGGGGTCGCAGGAGCCTATCCCAGCTGTCTTAGGGTGAGAGGCGGAGTATACCCTGGACAGGTCGCCAGTCTGTCGCAGGGCTAACACATAGACATAGACAACCATTCACGCTCACATTCACTCCCACATTCACACCTATGGGCAATTTAGAGTTTCCACTTAACCTATCCCCACTACTAGTCTGTAAAAATGCTTTTCATGTAGCTAAGGAGTCGGCTGTGATTGCTAAACTTTTCGAGACAGCCTCAAGTGGCCATTAGCAGAACTGCAATGATCCGTTACGGTTTTACGAGGGGTTTTGGCCGGGTGCTGCGACGTTCTGTCTCGTCACCATCGTGTACTTAATCCAGCTCAATTCACAAAAGTCTAGCACAAAATAAAAAGAGCAGTGCTAATCTTTGCAGGAAACAGAACATATGGGAGCTGTATAATTGCTCATTTAGAATTTGATAGATGAGTGATCTATGTTTAAGTGCTTGATAGTTCTTTATAGAAACTCTATAAAGAACTGTATGAATCAATGATAGTCACTTTTGCCTATTAGATAAAGAAAGGACTGTACGTACCTATAAACTTTACATACATTCAAAGTCAGTGTTTTATTATCAAGAAATCCACATTAACTGTTTGACGACTGAGTTTTGAGCAAATTTAATGGAGACCAGAGGAAGTAGTACCGAAAACAACACTGATATGACAACATATTGGCCCTTTGAAATACTGTGAAAATACTAAATACAAAGACTATTAGACTTTCCTCTTCTTCTTTTTCTCACTGAGATCTTAACCACTGACCCTGAACTCCATTCCCTCAAGTCTCGAGTGCTCTTAGATCACATTTCATGGCTGATTTGTACATAATGATGTTGTCTCGACTAAGAAGTTGGCTGAGCCTTATGGCTTTGTTAGTTTGCAGGGCGAACATCATTACTTAGTCGGGGTATTGTTACGAGCAGACTAAGCTGTATTCCCCTGCCAGGAAGATGACATTGAATTACATGTTGAAGAATTGGGTCAATAAAAAGCGTCAGTGGCAACAGTGAGTGCGTCTGTGTTGTGAGCCACTCTCTCTGGGCGTGTACTGCCTCAACTTAATAAATTTACATGAATGTGTAATATGTTTGATTTAAAAGAAGAAAGTCTGCCATGATTCCAGTTGTGTCTTTTTCTTTTGTGATGGTTCATCTCGGCTGAAAATTCTGGGTCACTTTGTCTCATTCAGATGGTTCATTTGAAGCGCCAGGTATTATTGCTACCGTCTTCTCGGCAGTGCGTGCAGAAATGGCTCATTCCTTTTGCAAGGTGAATTTAACATTTGAATAGAGGCCTGTTCTGCACAGATGACCTAGTTGCCTTTTTACCCCTGAAAGCACACAGTTCTGAATGTGAAGGTCGCACTGACGCATGGACGTAATATGCTGTAAGGGCACAAAAGTAAAAAAGCTACAGGTAGGGGCTCATGTGTTTTATCAGCTCCTTTGAATAAAAGGAAAGTGAATGCTCATACTTTAACTCTCCTTATCTGTTTTTCTCAGTGAAAACCTATTTTTCCTCAGATCTTCAGCTCTGTTTGTTGACTCCAGTGAGCGGGCACCAAAGCCCAAAGCGCTTTCCATCTGATCTTGCCCATGTGCATTAACGTGGAGGATGTATCATTAGTGGATAGGGATAGGGTTTCATTAATAGTTAAGAGCAGAGATGTTGTTCCAGCTCTTGAACTGCTTTTACCTTCACTGGCACCTCAAAGAACGAATTTTCTGTCTGACATTGCCGCCGATCAAACACTGTCAACCGGCAGTGTGAGCCTTTGAACGTTCAAATCCTTTTCCTGTGCCTTCTGACAGAAGACGATGACTTTGATTTTGAGTGTTGCTCTATCTTAACAGAAAAGCCTCACTAATTAAATAACATTGTTAACCACATTGAGCAATTTAGACCACGCTGTCATCCCTACCCACACCTTCTGCTGTTATCTGCTTACATTCGGATCGCTTTTATTTCCCTGCAGTTATTTAACTTCAAAAAAGTGAGTCGATGTTGTTAGCATCTGCTTGTGCATTTAGGTATTTTTTATGTTGGCCATCACAGACATTTGGTGTTTTAAACTCTGAGCTGAAGCTTCAGGTAAATATAAAAAGAGCAAAGAGCAAATAGTTTTGGGGATTAGTAGATGAAGATACAGGGATGCAAAAAGGGAAAGATTTTAAGGTGTGTGTGTGTGTTGGGGGTGCACTGTAAGATGGCAGCCATGGGGGAATGGTATCGGGCTCAATTATGACGGGCAGTGGAGCGATGCTCAGGAGCAGATGAGCTGAGAGCCAGTCCCGTCGGAAAAGTCAGCCGCAGATAGCTGATAATCCCCGGGATGGACCGGGGACAATCTGGTCACAGATGGAGCCGTCCCATAGTCAGGTGTGACAGTGACTGCTGGCAGCGATGCACCAAATAACAGTGCAGCATGAAAATGCAACAATTGTTGAAGATTCTTGTTGGGTACGAAGAGGAGAAGGTGGCGTTACTGTGGCTAAAGGATCCTTCACAATGCCCTGATATTATGTATGCGATGGACCGCACTTTGCTGACCCACTTCTTCATCTTGTAGCTACACAGTGGCACCAGATGTTCTGCAAAATATGTATGTACGTTACTCCTCGCGTTTGTGAAGATGGCAGTAATTCACAAAGAACTTAATTGTAGTGGACTCAAACTCTGTGTCTTTTCCTGTTCAACCTAATCACTCAAACATTCAGCATCCCTCAGGTGCATACTTGTAGCTTGTGCGTTGGTTAAATTCTCCATTTCTCTGCATAGCCAAAGAAATGCTAACTAAGGACCATAAATCCATAAAGTTGGGTGGACCACTGCCCAACGTGCTGAAGTGTTCACAGGTTAAACATATGATAACTTTCTAATTCAGTTCAGTTCAGTTTTATTTATATTCCTCCAAATTGTAACAGCAGTCACCTTAAGGCACTTTATACTGTAACCCTAGAATAATATGATGATGACCCATTTTCGAGCATTTTGTGTCCCTTTGTAAGTGTCTCATCTAACTGTACTAAGTGTCTCCTTGACTCGCACAAGCTCGGGCCAAGGTTTTGAAGTGAATTTCTTTCTTTCAGAGGTGACGATCAAAGTACTTTACGTTCTGTATTGTTACCATCCACGCTGTTTGTTTTCAGTCTTCTTAACTGCTATTAATGGAGCATTACTGAGCTTGTTGACTTATTACCACCCCCTCTATGTATTCCATTGGGAGTCTCGTTGTAGCTGTATATAGCACATAAGAATAGAGACTCACTTGTTCAAAACAATGCTCTATAGTGCTGAAGGTAAAAAAAAAAAACCTTCCTCGTAGGACTGTAGTAAACTCAGGGGATCTAATGAAACTGAAATGCCAAATGCTACATCATTGCTCATTGTGATCACTTCTAAGATAATGTAGGGAAGTGCTGGCTTGTAGTGTACCTGCACAATAGCATTAAAAAGAAGAGAAAAGACGATAACTGTGCACAGTTTCAGATTATCTATGAATGGAGACGTTGATCAGGTTGCATTCAGCTTTACATGCGAAAACTGTCAAATAGTGACAAAAGAGAACATCTAATGAGGAGACTAGTCTTGGTGTGACTTCTTGATTGTTGGTTTGATAAGTTACAGATAGTGGTCAACTCTAAGCCCGATCCCTGAAAGTCAGTGCGTCAATTTTCAGTTGAAGATCGCAGACTTGACTCTGATTCTTCAATTTGACTGACAAAATGTTGATTGGTGTCTGATGCGGAGGGTGCTGGAGGAGTGGGAGGTTGTTTGAGATACTACCTGACCGTCCAACATTCAGCTGGGACAGACTTTGCTGAGCGTGTTTCAGATTTGACAGTGTTTCTGCTTGCAAAATTGTCAGTGGCATTGCACAATGTGACCACCTTCTGTCAGTGAAAATGAAAGATATCCAGGTCACAGCTGACAGTCTGCCACCGGGGGAAAGATGAAAAAAGTGGCTGCATCTCAATCTGATTTGGTGCCATGCCGAGGCATGTTTGTATCTATAGAGCAGGAGGCGCTTTGGAATAAAGAAACAGAAGGATCCATGTTTCCATTAGCAGGAAGTAGACGCCTTTTTGACCTTTTCATTACCTTTGAAAAGAACATGGGTCCAGGAATTGCTTCACCAGATACACTTCTGACAAATCATACTTGTGCTGTGCAAACCTGATGTCTCTTGAGCAAAGGAAGCAACATGCTTTAGTCAGAATAAATTCTGTGTCACACTGCCTGAAGCAGCAAAATAAAACGTTGTGTTCATTGATGTTTTTTCCCCCAGACATGAATCAAAAAGCTGTTCTTAAGAGAAAAATCGAGCACCAAACATCGATAGAAAATGTCATTTAGGAGAGGTACTTGTGATAAAAACTGTTTCAACACCACATCAAACACTAACACCTGTGATAAATAGAAAAAGACTTGCTTAGGGACGCCCCAAACTATGAGGTGACTTTTTGTGAAGGCTAATATTCATGACTAGTGTGCTCATTTTTCTGCTCACATGTAAATGAAATTTTCAAATAACTCTGGAAGATTTTGACTGGCATGTTATAGCAGACAGAAGCGATGGTGTGCAACTAAATGCCACACGAAATAAGGTAATAAAATGTCAAGTATCTTCACTTGTAAAAGCAACTCTTTCTATATTTCATTTAAATGCATTTTTTTTATCTCTAACATTCACAACAGGGGTCATCTATGGGGAATTAAGTTGTATTGAATTGACATTTCTGCAAGGCGCATTGTATTGACAGGCTAACACATGTAAGTAATAGCTATAGATATACATTTGGAATAAGAAGTGCGGTAGCAATAAGTGAAATCCATTCGGGAGCGGGGATGAGGTAAGGGTTTTTTGAGTGTGGGTAGTAAGACGTTTTGCATCATACAAGTGCTTTCCTGAGCTGTTAAAGGCCACAGTTAGACCCGTGTAAGAGGGCTTTATTTTCTTGTTTCTAGAAGGAACATTGCTTTTCTTTGGCTTGCTGAATTAATGAGCTACAGTAGTAACAGTCTGAGAAATCAAAGTCTGCTGACTTAGCCCCTGAGGACAAAAGCTAATATTTTAGGGCTTCTGCTGTAGCGAGTGGATAACAACTTGTGTTGCATTTATGCATTGCTGTTAACAAATGCAGGTAATTAAAAAAGAAGACGTTAATAAAATTAGATAATGACTAATGGTTTTGCAATGGTGTTAAAGCAAATGCATTTACTCGGACTGTTCACGTGCATGTAACCATAGTCTGCACATGTGTAACTGGTCAGTAGAAATCAGACAAGCTGACAGCTTTCTTACAGATTCTGCATATTCATAAGAGAATATGAATAGCTGGAACAGTGGTGCTAAATGTTATTTACATTTTTTCATAATGGAAAGGGTAGCACACAGGAAACAGCATTTGTTATTGCCAGGCCTGCATTGTGTTTTGAAATTCATCATTGCGTATTTATTGGTGACTCAGACAAAATTCGGTTGTAGACCGTTAAGTCACGCATGAGCAACGTTCGTTTAACGTGACGCGACACAAAGCAAACTGAGAACATAGCATCACATTCACAGGGGATAAAACAAACATGATAAAAAGGGAAAAAGTTAAACGTATGGTAAGATTTTAATAGTTGCTGCATGATGTTCATGCATGTTCATTAATCAAAGGTTAATTTAATGTGAATAACCAGGTACAATGGTTGAGGACGGTTGCTATTTCTCTATAAAGTAGCAAAAATCATCCTCTTTGCTGTATAAGTAGACAGTGAGTGCAACATAGCAGATTATCTTGATCACTACAAACTGCAAAGATCAGTTTTACTGCAAAACAGTTTAAGCAATTAAAGAACGAGGTAAAGATCACTGTTCTGAATCTCTGCCAAAAGCTTTAACAGCTTTACAGGATCTCCTATATCTTCCAAAAAATGACACTTTCTCTGCGCTCTTCACAACAGATGTTACTAAATACCCACAGATCTCACTCTGATCATGTGGCTCATCAACAATCTGCATGGCAACAAAGAAAATGAGTGTTGAACAGATCTGCTACCTGGCATGCTTTAAACACAGTGCAAACATTAGCTTTCTGGGGACTTCCACTGTAGGTGTGTGTGTTTGTGTGTGTGTGTTATCATCATACAGAGCTGGGGTGCCTCATCAGAACACAGATGCGCCCTGATTAAGGGCGAGCACAGCAATGACAGAACTGCATTAGTGTGATGTATGTGTTGTTAGCCAGCAAGCAGCTAATTCCAAATTTAACACCTGATTCACACAATGCAGTCACACCTGAGTGCAAGCCAAGATTTACTACCCTTGTCAGACCACTGATGGCTTTTATAAGTAATTTTTCGGACTCCCCGATTCATTCTCTCTCGGCGTCGCTGATAATGAATTATGATTCTGGGCAAAGATTCAGCTTAAAAGTGAAATTATAGTCATTTGGAAACTAGGTTGGCGTCAGAGTCACTTCGCTAGAGGGAAAGCCCCCTTAACTCCGCCACACACCCGTGAGGTTTCTTGAAACCGTTTTAAAAGACAAATTTATCTTCGTTTCAGAACATGCAGAATGAATGGGCCACTTTTGTACGTGGCGCCGTGTGCCCCAAAACTGGAACTGCTGAAGTGACGTTTAGCAGTGAACTGCTTTTCTTAGAGTTCCTCGCACATTAAATCTCAGATATCGGGCTGACATTAGTGACAAAGACTTTTGTGTTTAATACCCATTTGCTGCGATTCATGATGACAGTGTGCGAGGTCCTCGTGATGGAAAACAAGGGTACGATTCATGTTAGGCACCGCAGGCTTTTGTCTGCTGACAACCTGTGTGATTTTGAACAGGTGTATGCCCTGCCTTGTCCCATCTGGCCTTGGTATAATTCCCAACCTGCTATTTGTCCCATTTTAGTCCCCCTCACAGTGGAGCACCAATGTGTTTGTGTGTGTCATTGTTTGTGTGGCCTGTGTGTACGGTTGTGGTTCCAGGTCAAGCTGGTGCTGTATAATCACGGTTATGTCAGCAGCTTGCCCGCTCATCACGGCACAAGGATAGCAGCCTTTGACATTGAGCATCCCCCGTGCCCCTCACCCTCACCCTTCCCTCCATCTCCACACACAAACACTCACACTATCAGGGTTATTATGCAGTAATGGATGTGGAATTAAAGCAGTGGCCTTACTATTACAAAAGTCTCACAGATGACCAAAGGGGACCTGGTTCAAGGTCTGTGGAGCCCAGTGATGCCTCAGATGAGCTTGCAGGGGAGATGTGCACACGCTCTTATCATTGGCATTGTGGGGGCTTCAACCAGAAGATCTGATTTCAGCTGGTTAATGTTAGTACAGCAGCCGTTGTAGCAGGTTTGTGCTGGTGGCTGGCAGACTACGTGGGGGTGAATTGATACAATGTAATGTTGCATTTTATTCATGTGGCACTATCCACTCAGGCTGCAGAAGGAGAGAGGGGTTAAACGGAGTTAAACGTTGTGTACCAGTGAGAGAGCGTCAAAACATCTTGAACCTCTTTATCCTTAATCAGTATTAGGGTTGTCAAGAAAATCGATACGCAGACATTAATGCTGAAATAAATATAATAACAACAGCGTTGATAGAGTGAGTCGATTTCGGACACATTCAGAACTGGGCAGGTCACTGGCTGTGCAGAGCAATGGGGGGGGAAACATAACTGAACTGAGGCGAGAGTCCAAGTGGAGCAAATAAGGAGGGAAATCCAGAGCAGAGCAGCCGAATCAGACAAGTTTCAGACCGGAAAAGCAGAGCTGAGGATGTAAAGAGCTGCAGACGGATGTGGACAAGATGATAAACTTTAGTTACTTCGGGTTTGTGGGATTTCAGTTACAGTATGAACGTCATACTATATTCAGTATGAAAGAAAACCAGTGATAATGATGATAGGGTCACCAGGAAGGTGTTTACAGAAGTCAGAAAATGTACGGGTATCCCTACAGTTCTATCCGGTCTTTAAGTGATGATGTGACGAATCCTGCTTCCAGGTGCAAATTACTCTACGTTTATTAAGGCTGTTGTGTATTTAACATGTTTTAATGCTTTGTATCTTGTTCTATTTTAAAGCTCAGTTTTTAAAACCTTATCATGTATCTACAGCCCAGCCCATGCAGCAGCAGTATATGAATGACTAGGGTCCAGGCACGGCTAATGACGTCAGACTTAAAGACCAGGTATAACTCAACACCTTTTAAGATCTGAAGTATCTGGATCAGGAAAGGTATATAATTTATATTTACTCTGTTAATGTAGCTTTAAAGACTATGGTGCCATTAAAAAAAACTTTAAAACTGGCTGGCATGTTAGCATAAATAGAAGTAATCAAACAGATAATATGAGAACTAAAGTGAAGTAGGGATGTAAAGCTCTGGATGTGCATCTGTGCTAATAGGAATTGCTACAGTGCATCTCTGCTCATTTGGGTGTGTGTGTGTGTGTGTGTGTGTGTGTGTGTGTGTGTGTGTGTGTGTGTGTGTGGTTGCGTTTCATTTGAGGCTGGTCTGATTGAGTGTGCAGCTGCATGTCACTTGATTACCCACCCAAACAAACACACACTCTAAAAGTTGTGTCTGTGCCTGTTTTTGTGACAGAATTTGTTAGCCTACATTTGTGTGTAAAGTGGCTGTGCGTGCGTGGGTGCGAGCACACGCGTTTATGTGGGTGTGTGTGAGGATTTGCCTGAGGACAGCAGTCATGCTCCATTAATTAGCACAGCAACCTGCTGACTTTCAAGTGGCAGTGGCAAAATTAACCCTGCATCGCTGAAAGACCCCAGAAAAAGCCTCTGTTATTCTAGCCTTGATTACCACTCCTAGTGGTTTCTTTGCATGGACGTGCCTACATTTCTACATGCAGACTGCACGCGTGAACATGTGTGTCTGTGGACACATCTGTGTGTTTGTCATGCCATCAGATATCTCTCAACAGGCTTCCCTGCTGAGTGCCTGGAAACGCTGGGAGGGGAAAAAAGCTGGCTTTCCTTTCGTTAAGAATCCCATCAGATTGGAAAATGCAATCATAACAAAGTGGCAGCTAAACGGATTTTTTTTTCTCAAGAGGAGGAGGGTTGGGGGGATGTGAAATAAACAGATTTCTGGTACATGCATACACAGGAGAATGTTAAATACATTAATATTTTCAGATTCTGAGGTGGAAGTGGATTGCTTTTTAGCTAAGACACCTACAGTTTCTTGCAGTATCTAGCTCACAGATTAGCCCTAAGTTGATGAGTGAAGTAGAAACATAAGGGTCAGCTCTCAGGTCATGACTTCTCATATTTACCAGTGATGGTTTTGAAGTACCGCGCTCTGTTCCCCCTCTCCTTCCTCCCAGCATTTGGGCGACTAAAAGTCTTGCGAGATGTCAACCTGCATTATGGCGCCCTCCCACACCTCCCTCTGGTACAATTACTGACTGTCAGGATGTGTATTGACCCCACAATACAGAACAGGACCCAGCGGCTGGTCCCTGTTCGCCACACATACAGACACACACGCACACATACTGAGGCTTGCACTCCCACCCCCCTTTTGGGGGAAAGAGAATGCCAACAGCATCAAAGGTAAAAATGTAAAAAGGAAAAGACTTGTGTATGAAACAGCTTCTCTCAGAGAGCTTTGGCTGCTCTCATTGTTTGTCCTCTAATTTAAATGCCTCTCTGTGGGGGAACCAAGTGGTTTAATGGTGATTTTCAGCTCATTGACTCTTCGAAGAGATTTTTGTGGGTTTAAGAAAAATTAAAGCCACGCTATAATTTTTAAAAGTAGAAAGAAATCATGTGCAGTGCATTAATTCTAATGGCCACCAGGGGGCAATACCTTTGGATGCCAAAAATTTGGATTTAGTTAAGTCTGACAGAAAATATCCCTCACTTATGTAATAACTTATTATTATTCAGTATAGCATATAGATAACAAATCAGGTTTTGGTTTAGGGCGGGTCTTCTCTGTGACGTTACTATTGTTAAAGCACACAGGATCCTTGGTTTCTTAGCAACCACCGTCATGAATTGTGACATCGGTTTAAAAAAAGTGAAAAATAGATTGGTCAGACATCTGCTTACCCAATTCACGGTCATGCTGGGGCTCGAGCCTCTCCAGCTGCCACAGAGTGAAAGAGCGGGACACACCCTGGATTCTGTCGCAGAGCTAACACAGAGAGTCGGACAATCGTTGACGCGCACATTCACACCCACAGACAGAATAGAAAACCTTTGCAGGCATGGGTGAACATGCAAACTCTACACAGCAACCATTCGAGCTACTATGCTCTCGCTGTGACGCGACCGTGCTAACACAGAACCATCGTTCTGCACTAGATTGAATACTGGGATCCAGAATTGTCACAGTATTTTTTCATTTTCACGAAAAGATTCAGAATTAATAATTTTTTTTAATAACACTTTTATAAATCTAGTACTGAGAAAGCAAAACAGTTAAGACATTAAAACCAGCAAAAAATATGAAATCTGCTAAACAGTTAATTTGGTAACATTCAGTTTGTCATCTGTTGCCAGTTTGTTGTTCTCTCTGTTCTTTCTGTGTCTGACATGGGTCTATTAAACACTGGTTGTCAGAAGGTGTTTCTCGGGATGTTGCTCCCTGAGCCAAGGCGTGCTGATAAGCGTTTAATCTCGCTGTGTCTGAGGCACTTTAGGATTACAGGTAGCAAATGGACGGTTTGTGTACATAAAAAAACAGATTCTCATTTTCCAATAGAAGTCTGTGAATATAAAAACATGGCGTGTGCTCAGCGCTTCCATGAGCGTCGGTGTTTGTCTGGCGTCTGCTGTCATCACTGTGGCCCTTCGGTGAGTGGCGGTGACAGTTGAGCTGGCCTGGATGCTGTCACATGTCCTTCTCTGTCCACTCAGAGTTAGGGGACGCACCTCGCTATTGTCAGCTTCTATTACCTCTTTGAAAACACATCACTCTCTCACACACTATCCTCAGAGCATGCACATACAATATATGCTTCACATTAACACACTAAAAAACATGCTCTATCTCCCAGGGCTTCATGCCAGTGGCATTTATAGCTTTGCTTCAATCCTTGTAGTATCATAGACGTTCATGCAGACAAACACACGCACATATAAATACTTCCAGGGGGACCTGGTGACCTTCCCTGTCTCCCCTCTCCTGCCCCTGTCCATGTTAAGTGTCAGCTCTCCTATGTCATCCCGCCTTCAGCGTCAGCTCCCTCAAGGCTGGATCAGAACTACCGTACTCGGGCCAGGAAAAGAAATCCCTGCCAGGGCTCCAGCCACCACCATAGCGCATTTACCTCTTTCCTCTCAGAGAGCAGCCCCAGTAGCCTACCCGTAAATCGTCTTTATTTTCAAACACCAAGGAAGAAGAGACCCCGAGAGAGACGAGACTGTGCCTGGAACGGTGATTGAAACAACCAGGGGGTGTGCTCGCTTGTCGCCTGAGCTCATTTCAAGACATTTGGCATTCTGAGTTAGCGCCACAGATCAGGCTCGCCTCTGGTGAAATATAAAATGTTGCCTTGTCTCACAGTGACAGCAGCGTTGTCACAAGCAGACTCGGGAGAAAGTCAATAAGACTGTCGAGTTTTTCACAGGCCCTGCCAGTCATCAGATTTGAGCAGCGAGCTTTCTTTTTTAGCTTTAAATCCAAATCGCTTTCTGATTTGGCAGGTTTGTTTTGATCTAAGTTAGAGTTCAGTGTTTTCTCATTTTGAACTATCACGACTTGTGAGCATGTGTCTGTGATGTGTGCAGCGAGTATGTGTTATCGCAACATGGAGCTCTGCAATGTCTGGCACCCAATTTCCACACACACATGTACAGCCACCTCCTCGTGTCCAGGGTTTTCACTTCTCCAATTCAGTAACTCTTCAGCTGTGTCTTTTATTGGATCCACAGCTTTTCTGTGAATGATGTTCTCACCTGTTCTAAAGACTCGATGGATTTTATTATAAGCCAAGTAATTATTATGCTGAAGCACTATGTATGGGATTGTTGTTGCTTGTGCAGCAGGAAATCCGGTCTTTTCTTGGCTTTCTAATCTAATCTGCACATGTTAGCATGGCGAGCTAACAAGCTTAAATCTAAACCCAAGTATTACTGCAAAAGCAAGGCAGCATTATGAAGTTAAATTATGTGCAGTTATGGTAATTTAAAGTAATTTAAATGTTTTCTCACATTTGCCAAGTAAAATTTCTGCCAGACATATCACTCATGCTTTCCTTAAAAGCCTTTATTCCTATGATTCTGTAAATCAGCAGTCCAAAACCTTTTTTGCGCCACGGACCGGTTTATGTCCAACAATATTTTCACGGACCGGCCTGTAAGGTGTCACGGATAAATACAACAAAATAAAACCAGTACTGGTACCAAAAAAAGGAAGATTTATTCATAACACGTGGGAAAAGACCCAGGGAAACAGAGTTAATGATACAAACGATAAAAAAAAGAAACCCTGAGAAACCATAAATTTCACACTCAACTCTCGCGGCCCGGTACCAAACGACTCACGGGCCGATACCGGTCCATGGCCCGGTGGTTGGGGAGCGCTGTTGTAAATGAAAATATTGCTAAGCTAAGCCAGAGACAATAGTCCTGGATCCAGTAATTTGTGATGAATAGCCAGTCAGCTCCATGTGTATTTTAACTAGGTTTTTTTGGCCTCTCTGAAGCATGGCTGCACAGAAAAACACGCTGAACGGTTCTTATTTCATACCTCTCCAAAAACCAGTACGTTAGTCGGTGTGGACTGTGTGGGGCATCCCCTCCCTTGTAGATCAGTAGGACTGGATCCAATATCAGCCGCAGCTGTTGTGCACCACGTTGACAGTTCTGCCTGATATATAGCTAGCTGCTTGTTACTACGAATGTAAAGAGTTTATATGAAATTGCTCAAATTCAAAGTGTCAGTATAAATATTGCAAAAACATAACTTATCTCCGTTAATTTGACAGGTGAAAATGATGGAAGTCAGGCTGCAAATGTGTTTGTTGTGCATAAATACAGATGTTTCAGTGTTATTTTAGAATAAGTAATGTCCCGTATACTGTCGCTACAGGTACGACGTGCTTGTTATAAGTTTGTTGGGATTTGTTACAGCAACTGAGCGCTGCCAGACGCATTTCTGGACAACAGTCTCAGCAACGCAACAATAAGAGCAGCCTGTCTAATTGCTGGTACATTCAAATATTTTGTGCCATTCCAGCTTTGTCAGGGAAGAATCAATATGTTGTGATTTAAACTCGCTCAAGCTGCCGTACCTCCCAGCAGATCCGACACCTGTTTGACAGGCTCTCAGCTGGCCATTTACCGCATTAGTATAAGCAAGTCCAATTAATTTTTATGTAATGAAAAAAGATGGAGTAGCAAAATCAAAGAAAGAGAGAGACAGAGGGAGATTTGTTTCGAGGGAAAATATCTAAACAGAGATTTGCCAATCCGGCTAATAGTATCTTCATCTAGTAGTGTTTTGTCAGTCATCAGCCATTGCTTCACTTAATCATCAGTGATTTGGCTGATAAAAGCGAGTTTTGATGATTTGATAACAAATGATATCGGATGCGGGGGGAAAGGGAGGGAGAGCGACCCGTGCCGAGGAAAGATGTTGGCGGGGGGAAAAAGAAAAAGAAGTACCCCTCAGAGCGACACCACAATAATTAGCATAGCGGGTGAGAGAGGCGCAGTGCGGGAGAGATAATCATAGCGCCTTAATGTCTGCTGAATGCTATTAATCAGCAGCATTACCCATAGTGCCCTGGCTTTTCTGCACAGTTATCTCACGGTGCGGGGGTGATGATGAGCCTCCCCTCTTGATCCAGAGCCATGTCGGGCGGTGTGTGGAAGTGTGTTTGAAGTGTGTGGTCTCTGGTTCCTATATTTAACATATGAACGTTTCTTCCTTGAATTTCTACCTGTATATCATATCTGCTTTCTCTTCCACACACAAACACACAAGTCCCAGAGGTCCTGAGTATCTTGCAGTAGCAGACAGGCATTACTTTCTAATCTGGGTAAGTGACCCAGCGCCGCAGCACGCGTCGATCTGTTCTCCCACAGTGCGTGTCTCTGAATGGGTTTAATGGACCCGTGGTTCACCGGAGGTTAGAGTAACACGGGACTTTTTGTGACCGGGAGGGAATCAGAAGTGAAACTGGGCGAGCAGGAACATGTTTTCTCGTTTGTAATAACCTTCTTTCGACGTGCCTTGTTTACTCATTCTGTATTTAGCATTTTCCTACGTTTCCCAGGGTTCTTTTCAGCAGCCTCGGAGGACTCGTTCAAGTGTCTGTTTTTCAAAAGTAAGAGGTAAAGCGTAAAAGGATGTCACGAGTTTTTTTTCCGTCTTCGAGCTGCACTGAATTGAAGTCTATAGAGGCTGCTGTCACCGGGAAACTTGACATCCTCTTCTAAAATATATTGTTCCCATTGTCATTGTTTGTCAGTGCTAAACAGTGGAGTAGGAGGAAACCCTTGCTCTTTGATTTCAAGGGACTGACATCAGTATGTGGCAATCAAGTCTGACGTGTTATGATCCCTAAAACATTTTGTGAGATCATTCTCCGTTACCGTGTTTGTATTCGACATGTGCCCTGTTTTCTGGGCTCAACCAAACATTTGCAGACAAACAGAAAGGAAAGCGGTTGCTGTTGAATGTACACCTTTGGCTTTCATCCACCAGTACCATCATTTTCACACATACAAAATCCTGAGTGGAAATGGAAGAAACGTACAAAAGAGAGTATATTTTTTATGCCGGGTTGAAGTGGAAAAGGTGACATATCAGTAAAGAGAGGGGAAGATAGGCAAAGATAGGAAGATATTTCTAAAGCCTGCCTCTTCTGCTCTACAGATAAAGCTTCGAGTTCATGCTTCCACTTTATCTGAAAGCCCAAATAATAAAAATATGTCTGGCTCATTGATTAAAAAGCACAAGTGCCATTACTGGGTAAAGTTTGGGTTTGAATTCAGAGTAATAGTTACCTCATTCAGAAGGTGTCTGTTTTTACCCAATCGGACAGAGTCCTTTGGATGAGTGTGAGTTGTGATAATAGGTTACACAGTAAATACTGCTCAACTGTGCATGTTATTGTTTTCTTTAGGCGTCCATGCTAATGTTAGCATTTGGCTCTAAATAGGGTAAAGATGCAAGTGTGACTGTAGACACCTAAGAAACTCTCTATTCGTTGGTCACAAGTAGAGACTCCTGGCTCTGGTTGCTTCAGAGGTCAGAGCTGAGGTAAATTTAACTCCGTACCTGTCCGCTTCACTAACGCAACAATTACAGTACGGAGCATTTGTTGGAGGCCACGGCGCAATCAAAATTATAGCAAGTGTGTGTAATGATCTTGTTTTCTTCAAAGACAGGGACCAGGTTTGCAACCGCTTTCAGTCAGTCTTCAAAACTATTCTGGTGCAAGTGGCAATAAGATGGAGTCAGTGTTCTTACATCCAAACCGTTTATGATAACAGGACAATTCCCTGTGACAAATAGGTGAAAATAACATATCTGCTGCTGCCTGTTGAAAATCTGTTACACAGAACACAGAAGTTAACATTAAACAGAAATACAGATTGACTACTACATTCACAGTCCAGCCAGAACCTCTTCTACAAATAGTGAAGTAGTTGTTGCAAGGCAGTGAATTAACTGTAAAATGAGGTAGGCGCTCCAAAACTTTGTTTCATCCAGTTGAGTCAAGTCCCCCTGCTGCAAAGAGACGCATCACAGACGAGGTGTGTTTGTTGGTGTGGACTGATCTCAGTTGATTGAATTGGTTGTTGGTTGATTTAGTTGGGCGTTACTTGCAAACATTCACCAATCTGTCTGAGAGTGATTACAGTCAGTCTGAGTCTGACCACGGTTGTTTTGAGATAGATTGCCTTCCACAAGGCAACCTGTGCAATCACCTTGCGATTTAAAAGTGGTTATCCAGAGGTTGAGGGTGTTGCTCAACCACTGGATGATAAGTTGGTCGCTGCATTTTCTCCCAATCAGTCGCTTAATGCAAAAACAAAATAAAACATGGAATTTAATCACTGAAGGGAAACCACCTTTTTTACTCATGTGTCAATCCAGTCTTTAAGTGATGAAGTGATGAACCCTGCTTCCGGGTCCAAACTACTCTGCCTTTAATAAGGCTGTTGTGTGTTTAACATGTTTTAATGCTCGACAAGCCCCTAAAAACAGTCAGTGATCACTGTCGGCCTCTCTCGGTTTTTATTACCGCTATTCATCAGCAGCACGTTTTAAAACTCAGTTTTTAAAACCTTACAATGTAACTACAGCCCAGCCCAGGCAGCAGTATATTAATGACTAGCCTCGTATTGTGGATGGATTATCTCAGTTGTTCTCCTGACTGAAGTTTGGTCCGTTTACTGCATCCTGCCATGCGATTGCATTTGTCTCTAACTATCAGGAACCCTCACGTTAACTTTTATCGAGTGAAAAAAAGTTAGCTTTTATCCTCCAGCTTCACTGTTTTAATTATGCTAACATAGCTGTGTCGCTAGCGATCACGTAGCACATCATTATTCAACAGCTAGCCAAATTTCAGCAACCCTACAAACGTCACTGCTGTTTAGTTTTCTGCCTTCATTTATGTTGGAAGTGATAGCAGAGCTGTACGTTTTAATTTTTTCAGAAATCTCTCAGTCATAGCATGGTATATAATGTTTAGCTGGAAACTAGCGAGCTAACTTCCTGCTAAAGTCTAACTCCGTTAAATTTAATAAATTCTGTTTTCATGAATGCCTGGATGTTAAACTCAATTGTTACACCTGGTGGAGCAGCCACACCGATCCTTTTATTAAAGATGAAAGAATTTAGACAGTTTGTAACTCTTGGTGATGCCACAGTGTTCGTGTTGACTTTGGACCTAAAGCGGAGTTTGGACCCCGAAACGGCTGATGACGTCAAACTTAAAGACCGGATTAGTCAAAATGGCTGTTGTGCCAGTTATTGCTACATGTTACATTTTATCGATATTCCCTCGTTGTTTCTAGCCTCTAATTGTGTATCTCTTTAGTCTTGGTTGCCATTGATGGTGCTGTAGCTGTTTGTACTTTTTCATCTGTAGTATTCAGACAAATGCTTCAAAAACACATAAAAAACATGAATGCAGGTGGAGGTAATAAAATACCATCATTCCAGTATTTCGATTACATCATCACAAAAAGGTAGCAGACAGTCACTGAATCATATACATTTGAGATATTTGCTTAAAACCGTGCACAATGTTTATAATTTAATATTGACAAGCATCGCCCCACTGGTTTTTGTCTTTTTCGTCACCTGTTTTACCCTTCGCTTGCCTCCGCCCTCTCCCCGCCCGGTTCCATTTCTAGCCGTCAGGGAATCCTGCAGTGCATCTAGGCCGATCCACCTCTACACATCATTTATCACTATAAACATTGCTCATTGCTCCAAGCAAATATGTTTATTGTTGTCATTCACTCATAGGCCATTTATTTAATGTGTTTTCTCTCTCTCTCCTTTCACTCTCCACATCTGCGTTCATTGTGCGGCGCGAGTGTATTGTGAGGAAATCAAACGCATATTTAACGATAATGGACTGATGTGCGAGTGAATGGAGGGAGATTGGAACAGAACAGCGTGCTGGAAAATCAGATCCCAACATCTCCAAGGTACAAACATAATAGGAAGTCAAAAAGAATGCCTTTGCGCCTCAGCTGTTGTGAATTCTCCTTTTGTCAGTCAGGGCCCGGCCATCTCTGTCATTGTTCCGCTTTTTAGAGAAGCAATTGGATTTTTTTTTTCTCAGTGGGTTTTTCTCCCCTTGTGCGTGGCAGACTTAATTAGGACATTTCTGAGTGATTTATTCACAAAAGGACACTGGCTGTACCTTTGACCAGCTCGTTTTGAATAGAAGTGGACAATGCCAGCCAGAAATTGCTAATGGCAATTTATGAAAAATAAGCAATCAAGCTGCTGGGCAGTGATATATCAGAATGAATTCCAGCTGTAGATGAAGTGAAACCTGTTGGTTTGTGTCTTTCTGGTTTTCCAAAATGCATTATTGACTAATGAAGCCTGAGCTTTATGGGAAAGTAGACTTTGCAGAACCGACAAGAGGGACGAAGAAAAGGTTGCATGGAGTCACACAGGTTTATTTCCTCTGCAGGATCATACAGTAAACAGTGAAATGATTGATACTGTGCACACGTGCTTGCACATACTTGTACTCATTCCCTAAAATGACAGATTGCCCTTTACCTCATCAAACTGCAAATACTCAATCATGCTAACTAAGGTAATGCAAGCTTTTATGGCATTTAGCTAACACATGCACACACACACACACACACACACACACACACACACACACACACACACACACACACACGTGTAACACGTGTATATATATACACACACACACACATTTGCACAGCTATCTTCACAAAGGGAAAAGGTCAGCATTTTAATGGCTTTCCTCCCCGTGGTAATCGCCTTTTTGGTTAGCTGTGCAAAGTAAATGAAAAGATGTCGACCAATGTGTGGGGTTAACCTATGCTGCTCTGTTTCAATAAGTGACGTGCCATTAGCCTCACCCTCCACTGCGAACTCCGTGAAGCCGGCTAATCCACTGACTCATTTTGCTGCACATCAGCGAGCGCTGGGGGAGGGGATTTCCCCGTTAAACACTGCATCACCATTGTCTCAACATGACTTCTTGCCACCATATGGTTGAAGAGCTTGGAGAGTTTAGGAGGGGGAAGATCAAGTTCATCTATCCATCTCTGGACATGGAGTCAGCCCATTATGATTTGCTTCCATCATTATACATATATAGCTGCGCCAGAGGGACAAGTTTGGCTTATTGCAAATTGGTGTAAACATTTCAGGAGACGGTCGAAACGAAAGAAGCTGAGATATTTAGCTTGTTTGGACTTTTATGCGAGATTTAAATCCTGGACTTGCAGCTAATTAATCTATGATTTAAAATGAAAACTTGACATTTAGGAGAATATACATAATTCTTTGAGCAGAGATAGATGAGAAGATTAATTTCCAACAGGTCCTTAATGTCCTCGTGGCATTACCGTAAATATAGAGCTACCACCAGCATAACTATTGGACTCAGAGAGAAATGGCTAGCCTACTTTTCTTTTTTTTTGTAGCCTGTTTACCTTTTCTCCATGTTTCTAGTCTAATCTCATTTCCTGGTGTTAGTCATCTCAATTGCTGGCGTCGTAGACGTCAGATGAAATAACCACAATAAGTTGCAGAATTTCCCTGATATTCCACGGTCTCTGGACCCTTTCACACTTCTACTCTGTCCTGTGCTTACTCCATTTTAGTAGTGCAGCTTATGGTTAGCACTACATGATTCTGCTTCTTCTGGTGTCGGTAAGGCATTTATTCTGTGTGCCTGTATTCTAACAGAAAGCACAAATACATCACAGGATGTGCAGATAAAACAGAAATTACTTCCCCTTAGCATAAAATCCTTAAATATTTGGGAAATACCATTTACTCAAGATTTGCAAGAAGGCCTACTTCTAAGGAAACTATGCACTCGTTATTGAATTTATATGACTTTAGTTGTGTCCTGTTGAGCTCATCACACATTGAAAAGGCTGACTGAACTAAATGTCTTTGCATTTTTGAAGTCAAAGGAACTGGCATTTCATGCTGCCAGCAAATGCAGCTAATTACAGTCTGGATTCCTTCATTCCTTCATAGAAAAGTCTGGGTTTTACCAGACAAACAAGGGAAAATTAATTCCCCAAATTTGCATTCAGGTCTCTACATGGAAAGGGGGGGGGGGGAGCTAATAGGAGTAAACAGAATAAGGCGAGTCCTCTGAATGTAGTAAAGTGCAGCATTGCTCCCCTCTTGCTGCAGATGAAGCCCTCCTGATTGGTTTAAGAATACACGCTTGCACAGATAATAAGCATAAACCCATGTGGAAAAATTTCACAAAGTCCACAAGGGTGCCCTTCAGGGAGGAGAGAGGAGTGACAGAAGAGTCCGGAGTCAATGTTGTTTCCACACTCGCCGGCTCGCGTCACGTCCTAATCCTTCCCCCTGGAACCCAGGCAGCGTTAAACTAGCTGAAATGAGTGCCATGCAGGGAGTAAATGGAGGGAGACGGCCATCCACAATGGCCCTGGAAAGTAGCTGCTCTTGTAAACGGGAGGATTAGAGGGAAAGAAATCCTCCTCTCCTTGTGTAGGCGTACCCACAGAGACAAAGCCCGGTGTTTACACTCTTTTTCTGCACGTATAGCCCTCCAACCCCGGGTCTGCTGTGTGATCAGCCGAGCGTAGTTGGAGCGAACACTAGGAGATGAGCTGCTCATTCCACCTCATTCTGGGTGGAATATACTGTACCTTAGTTGTTTTTATCCAGCAGCATGGCTCTGGTTACTGGGTAGGTGGGGCAGTTGACCCTTTCATCAAAACAGAATTGATAAAATTTTGTGCAGACCTTCAGTGGACACAGAGAATAAATATTCCTTATTTTCCATCTGCTCCTGTGAGAACATTGTTGTTTTTTGAATCCATGATCACCAGATGATGAATTGAAATGACAAATCCAATTGGCAGTATTGTCATGTTTGATTAGATATCCTTGTGATTATTTATGGATTCTAACATTGGTTTAAAGCAAGTCTGTCCATTTATTTGGGACAGGGCCGGCGTAGGTTTAGACTCAGCGAAACCTAAATCTTACGTTATGCATTCACTGCATTTATTTCTGTGTATCAACTCGTCAGATTGTTAACAAATTGCTGGCAACTTGAGTGCAGTTCTTGCTAAGCAGCACCCATCAGACGGGCTGTGACTAATCACTCAGCCATCGTGTGTCCCTATCACATTAACACTTTAAAGTGAGCTCATTAAACGGTGGCCCTCGAGGTCTCGGTGTACACGCCGGTACCGGCAGCCTGCCATTTGCATTCCACACCTGACCCCGCTGTGATTTGGAAAACAGGCTTTCCAGGGAACGTGGACAGGCATGACTGGAGAAAACAGAGCAGCCCCATCACCTCTGCCTTGCTAGCCACCGTCCCCCCATGCCACCGCCCCGGGCAACATTTTACGCCGCTCAGCTCCTTTCCGTCTTGCTCTGTTGCACTTTGCCCTCTTTTTTTCTTTTTAAGAACTTTGTTCCCTGAATTCGTCCACCTCCCGTCTCTTCTTTTAATGTCAATTTTTCCAATCTGTATCCCGGAACTGCGTCGTCCCAGCTCTTTTGTCATTCTCTTATGAAACAAATGGTGCTGCAGTTTCAATGCACAATGTGATGTGTTTTTTTTCCCTCCCAAATGGATAGAATTCAAGGGAGGTGAATGGAGAAAAGGCTTCATTGTAGTATGCCAGCCATTATAGTGGGCACCTGATGATCTATTTAGAGATCTACGCAGCTAACGAGCATTCATTTTCATATCCTGCAATCTCTGATGACACATAAATAACAGTGCATTTCATTATGCAAATATCGGGCAGAAAAAAGGTGTGGGCTAGGAACCGTGGTTGGGATTGCACCTTGTGTTCGTGTGTCCGTGTGTCAGACTGCAGACCGTGTTCGCTTGATGGAGCCATTCAGTCTCGTAGACATGCCCCCAGAAATAATGTCTGCTAATGTCAGTGTTCGTCCGAGGTGTCTGCGGTGGCATGCCGGGCGCCCTCCGTTCACTCCCCATTTTCCTGTATGACAAACAGCCATAAAGCCTCATACTCAAATTGAAAATGATAAACATGCAGCAAACAGTTTTTCTCAATCAAAACAGGGCTTTGTAGTCTAATCAGTGATGCTCCTCAAACATTGTCAAAGATTGCCTTCCAAATGTTCAGAGTAACAAAGTATAGTGGAGCGAAACGCAGAGCACATGTTCATTAATAACAAGTCTTTGGTGTAAATAGGGAAGCTAATCAGACAAACCTCGCCTTATGAGGTAATCAGCAGAGATATACCTGTGTGTGTGTGCGTATGGGTCGTTTGTCTATGTGTGATCGTGCTCCCAGGTAATTATAGCAGACAGCTGCCATGGCATCCTGGATCAGTCCCACGTCAACAAGCCGCAAACACACTCTGATGTGTGCGCACACACAAACACGCACAAAATAGGTCCCACATCAACGTGGCGTCATTATTAGCGGGCTGATGCCCAGATTTGTGTCATTTTATTCAGAGTCACAGATAAGCCCAGGAAAATTGTGTCTGCGAAGCATCCGGAGCGGCTCGTGCAGAGACGAGATGCACCTGCCTTGCAACACGGGAGAAGGAGCTGCTGCTGAGATAGCGCAGAGACAATGATTTCAAACATTGTTGCGGAGATAGAGATGGCGTTATGCAAAAGCAAGCCCTGCCTAAGACAGAAGACAGGGATGCCGGTCAGTCTCACCCAGCTGACAGAGGCTGAAAACACTGAGGCTGGGTGCAGTTCTCCATATTTAGCCACTCTTCTTTCCACACCTGATCTTTTCCTTGATGTACCCTGATCTGTCAAACCCTTTCCTCCCTCCTTCCTCTCTGCTGTCTGTCGGTCTCGCTCTCCCTCTCTCTCTAGTCTGTGCTGTGTTCGCCAGGCATGGTGTGGTATCATGCCTGCATGCATCATGAACCCGCTAACAAATTAGATAGAGTAGCCACTCCGCTTCCCCTCTCACTCAGCTGTCAAGTGGAGCCACTGAAGCATTCACGCTCCTCTCCTCTCCACTTCCATCTATCCATCCAGTCATCCCCCCATCTCACCATCCAGCGTTCCTCTTCCCGCCACACTTCTGTGCCTCCCCCCACCCCCCGCATGCTATACCTGCACACCCATAAGGGCTGCAGGTATAGTGTATGATCTCCCTCCCCTTTGTCATTCCTCTTCATCTATCCATCCCTCTATCCATCCTTCTCCCATTACTTCATCTTCCACCCTGCCCAGATCTCCACCTTTGCACACAAGCACATGAAGAAAGCATCTCTGTGCTTTAAAAGCCTGCTATGTTGTCCAACTGAGCTGAAAGAAATAAAAAAACAAAACTGTTATGTATGTATTTTTTAAAGAATACTATTCAACTTACTATGATCAGTCAATAAATGCTAGATAAGTAAAGCAGGTAGTGTGATACTCCGGGAAAAGGAGCACAAATCAGCTCATGAGGAAATAGAAGCAGCTTTAAACAGTGGACAGAACCCACTGTTTCTATAAGAGGAAGAATCGAGGTATGTTTTGACATCATGACTACAATTACAATAACTATAACTGTATTTACATTCATGATATTCACGATATGAAAAAAGTAAAATAAACAAATACATACCTATTGCGGATCGTTAATTGAAAGCCAATCTAAAGACGCAAGTTTTACATTTGTTTTCAAAGATTTCGACACATGCGGCTGCTCTCATGTCCTCTGTCAGTCAGAGCAGAAAAGCTAAAAGCTGTTTCCCTACAGGTTATTTTTCTGCACTTTGGAACAACTAGAAGATTTGTGCCAAAGGACTTAAAGGGTTGTACAGGTTCACACCCTGTAAGCGTGTGACACATATATACCGGAGCAGGACAAGACCACTGAACTAACAGGAAACAGGACGAGCCTCCTGCTGGTTCTACTAAGCTGTTGATCATTTATTGCATGTTGTGGTAGATCAGATAGCAGAGAATTGTTATAGTCCAGCCTCATTATAATAAAACTCTGGATTAGTTTCACTCAAAGAGAGAAAAGGTCACTTTTTAGGAGTATTCACTGGACTTAAAACTAGTTTATGTGTTTAAAAAGTCAGTTTAAATAGACATTGCGTGAAGTATGCATATTTTTTTAAAAACCACACCAAATCATTAAACAGCATCTAAAATCTCCTCACCACATGCTAGACTTTACAGTAAAGTCACTGAACACTCACTTTGCTCAGGCCAGTGTGCAACTGCCTGCATGCAATCTTCACACTTCTGTCGCTTTTCATACGCCCAGGCGAATGCAACATCACAAAATCTTCTGCATGAGACTGTCTGAAACAGAGTCTTGTTACCACCATGACTGAGATTTTTCTTTCAGAAAAGGTGTCAACTTTTCTCCCTTTAGACATGAAAGGGGGGACGGAGATTTATACAAACTAGTCGGTTTCATATCACCGCTTTTGCCTTTAGAGCGTTCAGGAGGTTATGGTAGTGCACCATGGCACAGGAATCCTCATTGCTAATTCTCCCAAGAATTTAGGACTTGATGTGATGAATGGCATTGGTTTTGATGTATTAATGCGGCACAGAGTGAAAGATGCAAGCACTTTCAGAGTGCTTCAACTTGTACAACTTGTATTACTCGATACCTACTAAGTTGGTTGCATTAAAGTTTGGCCAGTTTACTCAGATATGTATCAAGTTTGCCCAGGATACATCAAATGATTGAACACGAATGTCAGGTAGAACTAAATTGACTTCCCCACTGATCATCCATAGTTTTTGGCTAAAACAGACCCCCAGCAGCTCATCTTGGGGTGACTTAATTATCTTTTTAGGGATTTCACCTCCGATGGAGCAGATATGTAGGCAGTGAGCTTGTTTGGTAGATGTCTAATCTGACAGGGATCACTAAACACACTGAGCCCAGCCAGTCTGTCCTGAGGAGCAAGACATAGCAGTGATTAATAGGCTGACAGTGTAGCTCTGACCTCTGAAGGTTGCAAGGTTGTTTCCTGTTTGACTAGCCACATGGCACGCTTATTCATAACCAGATACGCGCACACATAAACTGCTGAATGCATCAATGCCTGTGTGTGCATCAGCTCTGCTCAAACAATATTATTTTATTTACTGGCACCTCAAGAGTTTGAAGTGTTTGAGAGCCTCGGTTTTATGTTGACTTTCACTAGCATGTCACAGCGTCATAATACGGTCCCGGCTAAATGGCATGACATAGCCTACTTGGAACTGAAACTGTACCGTATTTCAAAGACAGGCGCATCTTTTCTGCTTAGAGAAGATGGGTACGATGAAGGCCAGACTCTTCTTCCATAACTCATATGACTGGAGCCTTCTGGTCTGAGTGATCATATCCAACACTTTCCTCAAGCCTTCCTGCCTTTGTTGGCAGCCAAATAGACCCCACCCCCCACATAGCTTTGATATCAAAGGTGATCTTCTTCCTTACCGCCTCTTTAAAGGAGAAGCTCCATTAATATGCATTGCCTTCCACTAGAGAGCGAGTCTTCCTCTCTAAGGTGTTTGTGGGTGGAGTGGGATGGGTCGTGACCTGCAAAGCCGGGAACAGAATGGGAAAGATGGTTATGCTATCTCCCTGAGAAGTGTGTTTTACTACATGAGCTGGAGGCTCAGATAACTGTATTTGCTTTAATTCCAATCCAGTATTGGTTTTTGAGTATTTTTAATGTGGTAGTTTGTTGGCATCCCAGTCACAAGAACTTCTCTCAAACAAACAACAACAAAAAACTGGCGCTACAGTAGTAAAGATTAAGTTCTATTCAGAGTCGCTTTGAAAAGGGTCCCTAACCCTGTAAATGTCAGCAATATATCTACAGTGCATGTTAAATACAAAGCAGTCAGTGGCAGATTATAGTTTGCCCTAAGGGATATAGACACAGAGATGGCAGTTTAATACAGCCTAAGGGCCTCCCTATGTGCAGACGCCTAGAGGGATCATACCGAAGTTGCACTACTTTATGTGCAGCGGAGGCAAAAGGCAGAGTTGCTGTCATAAGCACAGTGAGAGCATGACTGGTCTTCTACGGCTGCGTTATATCAGCATTTTAAAACCCTCAAACCGCAGAGAATAAGCATGAAAAGCCACAGAAATAAGCATGCTGTATTTAAAACCTTCAACCCCCCAAATATTCAGAATATTCATTCAGTAGACAGACTAAGGCAATTATCTTCATCCCTTTTAAGAGAAAATGTATAGTAAAATTTCAATAAAATGTTTCAGTAAATTGCTTCACATCTATAAACCATATCAATCAAATGTTATAAAAAGTTTTAAAAAGTAGTATAATTTTAGCTTTTTTAATATGAAAGACTATCATTAAATTAAGATCTGAGTACATCGGATGCTATTTTTGCTATGCTTATCCGTTCTAAATTATGTTTTTTTTCTTTGTTTTTTATGTGTGGAGCTTTGTTTTGTTTTTGGTGTTTTTGCCTTGACAAGGCAGCAGTCGCTGTGAGTTGATGAGTTAAGACTATAACACTGTGCCACTCCAGAACTACACAAGATGAACAGTTTTTTAAAAACCTTGTATGTAGCATTAGCATCAGATAGCAAAAAAGCTATTTAGCATAAAAGTTCAATTCGTTTTAGATTATTTAGATTAATTTTGAGCCATGTAATCTCTAAATTAGTGGAAATAGTCCACAATAACTAACAACTTTTTATTGTTTGCTAATAAACATGATCTGGCTTAATAAAATTAGCAAGATATCTAATACCCAGATCTTGCTAACTGCTAAACGGTTGCTAACTGCTTTAGCAGACAAACAAATCAAATTAGCTCCAATTTGTTTTTGCTTATTGTAATATCCATTTCTGAAATTCACAATAACATTTTTTAAAAATAGTGAATGGCAATTTATTGTAAATTTGTGATCTTTTCAGCTCTTTTAAACCCATGTCACTCACAGTAAAAAGACTTGATTAGATAGGACTTGATTAGATAGGCATTATCTGTCTTTAAGATTGACTTTTGAGTTCTTCTCTTTAATCAGATTCTGTCACATGGAAATGATCTCCATTCAAAAGCAGTTTGATATAAAAAACAAATGTTAGAAACTTAATAGTCACAATCCGTCTTCCTGCTTATTCCACTGCATTGCGTAAAAATGCAATTTAGAAATAGTTTGTAACAGCGGTCAACTTAACGACCAAATTAAATACAGTAGTGACTAAAACCCTCCACACAGAAGCTGAGAGGTGTGAAAATTGTTGACTGTTAATGTGTGTGACCGCCGAAGACCTCACTTCTTCAGCCCTGCTGAGCGAAGTAAATATGTTTGACACTGGCAGGCCCAGGATCTCGTAAATTGCCCAGTGTTCCCTGTTGTCCCAAGATGGCCGAACCCGTTCTGTACTGAGCTGCAGCTGCAGGTAGTAATTACTGATTAGGCTGTGGAAAGTGGGGACAAATGCACTGTATAATCATAGAGCCCGTCGACAGTGGGAGCCCTTCACAATGGCTTGTAATTAACAAGATAATTGGTGAGAGATGGCAAAGATTTCTTGAGTTCTTCCTTATTTGCATGTCATTTTGCGCAGAGTTCTTTATGACTTCTTTTTTCATCTGTGAAGGGTGAGTCGCTAATGATACTGTGTCCTACTGCGTGACTCGCTCGCGTTGCGGATTCAAACTGGGTGCGTGCAGCCAAAGAGGGAAGTAAAACAGCATGTGTGGCGTGCACCTGTACACTCGCGAGATCCGATATTTGTTTTTGTGAAGTCATTTTCTGCACAAGTGCTATTTACACAGCCTCTCATCATATTTATATGCAACGCATGATCATGCAGCAAGCCTTTTAAGCCTTACTTTATCCTCGAAGAAAGCCCTTTAAGGCTGTTTCAACATCAGAGTTCCTTCTTTTAGCCCCTGAGGACGCCTTTCCATATGCATTCATTAGTGTTATTCTTACAATAACTCCAGTAATGAGTGCTCAGGCGGCTTCCTTTTCGAATACCGTTCACTACATCACACACTCAGATAGGAAGATGTTTATCACTCCTTTTCCAATTATATTTCTCCAGATTAAGGTGTCGCCGTGGCACTTGTTTCCTTGACAACACTGTCGTTATTTCACCCTTCCAAGTACCGTAAATCTGAGCGGATATGAAAACTCTTGTGCTTCCCCCCCCCCAGCACCCCAGTTAGCCACACTAGCGCTGTCTGTTCGACCTCTCAAGCCCACTCCATGGGGTTCTTTTATGAGTGACTTAGATGGGCAGGGTGCTCGATGCTTGATTTTCCTCTTACTCACTCTTCCTCTTATTGTGAGCTTGAAGGGGCTCCCTGTTGAATTTCATATGGGGCACTGGCTGTTAATATGTTGGATTAAAACAATCGTAGATGCCAGGAACAAACACAATGTTTATTGGATTTTGTCTCATTGAAATTGGAAGAGAAAGAGGAGGAGGGGGTAGAATCCACCTCAGTAAATTGATGAAGCATGAAGGGTGTTAATAATGTATAAGGTTTTTAAAAAAATCAATCACGAAAATGTGCGCAGTTGGAAGTGGGAGGGGGCAGAATGGCACAGAACAGAGTGTATTTGACAGGTGACATGATTCCTTTTCGTGTAATTGATTTGCTTTGCCATTTGTTTCCCCATTTTTTCATCTTTTGTGGAACATGGGAGGCAGCGAGTGTGATAGATGAACCTGGGAGAGTTCATTTTTCCCCCCTGCGCACCGCCATGTAGCCTCCAGTGCATCGAACAGTGGTGCTCTGCTGTGCAGGTTATGGCAGCGTAGTAATGTTTGCCACTTACTATAACATGTCTATAAATCTATGTGGATTTCCACTTTGCATGCTTTTTTCTTCCTCAAAAGATGATGCAGGTATGGAAATAGAAAATGGTCTTACGAGTTTGACTGTATTCATTTATGTCACCTTTTATTGTCAACACTGAGGAAAGTTACTTAAAGAGAAACTTGTTACATTGTAGTTATTGTCTTTTAAGTAACACAGCAGAACACTTTAGTGCTACAGTACCGTAAATTCGCTTTTCATTTCCTGGTGTAAATTTTTGCCTAGAGAGAAGCCGACTGTATATCTGCCTTTGCTCACTGCACGGTGAGGTGGTATTAGTGGCAAATGTTAAATTTTTAATATGTACGGGGTCTTGTTCACAAGTGACGGGAGAAGGGAGCAGGAGATCGACAGATGGATTGGTGCTGTACCGATCTGTTGTGATAAAGAGACAGCTAAGTATAAAAGCGAAGCTCTCAATTTACCGGTCGATCTACGCCCCTACCCTCACATATGGTCACGAGCTGTGGGTAGTGACAGAAAGAACGAGGTTGCGGATACAAACGGCGGAAATGGGCTTCCTCCGAAGGGTGGCTGGCCTCTCACTTAGAGATAGGATGAGATGTTCGGCCATCCAGGAGGGGCTCAGAGTAGAGCCGCTGCTTCTCCACATCGAAAGGAGCCAGTTGAGGTGGTTCGGGCTGGGATAAGCGGAAGAAGATGTAGTCAGTGTAGAGCAAGTGCCAAGAGCTCAGGTTTCAGACTGATATCAGTGAGTTGGGTTATCCCTGAGATGGTCAACTTAGGCACGCTGCTCAGGCTGTGAACAGAGTTACATTAAGACCCTCTGGAGTCAACAAATCAGACAAAAGTTGATGTAAAGGGAGGTGGAAGGGAGCTAAAATGAACTGTGAGTCACCCAAACCTGATGTAGTAAAGTACAGCATTTTAAAAAAAAACTGAGCAGGGATTGCATTGGGTAATCTGAAAAATGTAACTGATAAGATGTTATGATACTTGCTAGTGGAGCAAATAAGTATTATAGCATGTCAAAAAAGAGTGCTAATAACTGTTTTCCTGCTTTTCTTAATGTTTTTCATGCTTTTCCTGATGTTAACCTGGCTCAGGTAAGACTTTTTTATCATTCCGTACATGCTCTACACATTTTATTATGCTTTTTATCGCATCTCGTGCTTGTTACTGACCTTCCACTGAAATGCCCAGACACCTGACTCATAACCTCTGCCTCATGTTGTCTCACAACACCTGCATCCTGGTGCATTTGTCAGCTCTTTAGAGTGATGAACCCATAAAGTATCCATGTATCCGTCCGAGAGACGTGTATAATGCTTCAGTTAGCATGCGCTTTCTGACTCGAGCATCATCCTCAAGGTTGGTCTCACTTGACGTTGAACCATCGTCTCAGTCACCGGCACTTATTACCGCATGCCTCTTCTCTCACCTCACTTTCTGAGAAAAAAGTTTGTGCCGAGTGTAGCGGCTGCAGCTGCGGCGCGCACACCCGGAGCTTTAAACAGAGCGAGCACTTTGACAATTAAGGCTGAAATAGCACAATGGCAATTGCTCACACCCATTGTAATTCTGTTTCGTCAAACTGCACGCCTTTAGGTGAGAGCCTTGCTGTCTTTGATTTCTCACTTTCAGTCAATGTTTTTTTTCTTCCTCTCTTCCTTTCGTCTGCTTTATTTTCCTCCAGAATACTCATTCAATTTTTACTGCGGTATGAGACTGTGAACAGCTTGCAGGGCGGGAGCGCAGTAATTACCACGGTTATGTCAGGCGAAGCTGAGGAACGTAGCCTGGGGAGGAGAAAGGCCACTGTGCAGTGATGGCCCCCCGAAATTAATGGAGAATTGGAAATGAATCAATAGCTAATGAAAATGTGTGTTCACTCTATTACTGCTTTTATGACGGCTGCAGCCTCGGGCGGGGCGCTTTGTCACCCGACTACACAGAGAGTGGTGGCACCCGTGTGTGTCTCTCATCATATTCGTCTCTCTTTTCTCATTTCTCTGTGATGCTTTTGCATCTTTGAACCTCTTCTCTTGTGCTTCTTGCTTTCGGTCCCCGTGTTCTTTTCTGGCCTCAAATTAATGGAGGTATGAAAAAGCTTCGTTTATAATGCGGAAGAAAGACACGGTTGCTTGGTGGATGTCAAATGTTAAAGATGTTTGGTTCTTGTCTCTGAACTCCAACGTGTAGTTACATTTCTCACGTCAGGTTACGTGGAAGTTACAGCGTAGAATTCCGTCTGAAGCATAATTTGAAGGCTACCTTAAGTAAAAGATAGTCTTCATTAGGAGCTACTGGGGTTGGGGTGGCATGAAGACATCCGATAGCTACACGGTGACTGGAGTTTCAAATCTCATCTCTGACCACTTAGATATTAAACAACCTATAATGGTTGGGAAACGATCATGGTAAATACAAGTTAAACACATGTAAGAAAGCTCGATTCTTTAGATTTCTAAATAGATCCGCTCCTCTTATAGGTGATGCCACCAGTGCAGATGTTGCACAGTTACTCGCATAGATGTTAGAGGTCGCTTCACTTGGTAAAGTTTTTATATACTGGAGTAACACCTTGGATTAATGATCCATCTGGCTTAAGACTGAAGCTAAGGGCAAAGCGTCCTAGGCTGAAAGCTCATGATTAGTGTAGTAATGACTCAAGACGCAATGAGCTTGGAGACGGTGGATGGGCAAAAGTTTGCCAATCTTGTGTCAAAGTTCAGCTCGTTTTCCTATTAAATATCAATCACTATTATTAGTTTCACATTAAATTTAGTCTCTTTTTGTTACTGCTTATGACCTCATCTCTGTACTGAAATGAATGTGGGTGTGGAGAGAAGCTGCATGGAGCCATTGTCATCTCAGATTGAGAGAAAAAGTACAAAAGAGCCTCTCTGATCTTATAGCTTCTTCCCATCTTATATTTGTTCACTTCTGTTGTTTCTTGTTGGTGAAATACAGCGTCTCCTACTGCTGTAATATGTGTTCCTTCTCTTCTTGCTAGAAGTGGGACATAAACACAGCACAGGTGAGCGAGGGAGCCCTGTTTGGGTCACACGGGACATCTTATAGTGGGTGGATAGCACCACCTTAACAACCACATATTAACATTGGTGCATTAAATGTTACAGGAAAAACAATTTATAGGCAGAAGGAAATGTGACTTTAGTTGCCATGTTAGCTTATTTGAATATAATGAAAGATGGGAAAGGTTGCTAAAGGAGACTTTTTCTAATGTAACCTACAGCAGCACTGTGTAACGTTGCTAACTAATGATATACAATCATAGTGCTGCTGTTGGTGTGGCTTTTAGACATGCTGTAGCGAGGATTTAATCTCATGCTGGGATAAAAGTAGCAAATAGACAATACTATTATCCTTTTGACATTTGAGCTGTTTTTAAGGTATCATCAGAGGGGGAAAAAAGAAAAACATGACATGTCTGACTTCATTGGCCAATGAGACTGTCGAGGAAGAAAAAGAGAGACGTGAGGAGAGAAGGGGAACCTTTTATGTCACTTATCCAGGTTGTACAGGGACACAGAGCTCAGTGCACATTAGTTGACTGCTCCCCCAGGATTCACAGATCATTTCTCTTCCCTGACATGGTACATGCAGCACTGCCAAGGGGTGCCTGACAGTGCGTGACATT